>NW_027418578.1:0-24570 GCF_009905375.1 Apium graveolens
GGAATGGCAGAAGGGAAACAGAAGAAAGGCCAAGGCACATAGAAGGAGTGGAGATAACACTGAAGTAACCAAATCTATATCTAAACCACTACCTTCCATACCTGAACCCCTTGTTGCTGATCCCACAATAAACATCCATGGTGAACCAATCATTCCAAAAGAGGAACCTATTGATTGGGACACTATCAAATTGCCTACCTTTCTAACCACTCTTCCACTACCAAAGAAACAGAAAAGAAAACCAAAATCTACACCTCCCATAACCTCTAAGAAATTCACTCAAAAACAAAAACCTAAGCCTAAGTCACCCATTTCTAAAGATGATTATGTTCACATCTGTGACATAAAAGAAATTTCAGACATTGAACTCTATCTGGATGAGCTGGAGGATGTAAGGGGAATAGCTGCCTACAGACAGTTACCAGAGAGATTAGTGTTCAGATATAAAGGAGCTGGGGAAAGAACATGGCCTCTCCACAGGATTCTGGATGAAGGCTACTCTACCTTGATTAGAGTCTATTCAGCTATACAAAAGGATTCTGGCTTTACCAGAACTGCCAAGACTGAAATTCTCAACAAGATAGCCAATATAAGGAAAACTTGGAGGGAGCCCAATGCTTTACCCAGGACTTTACTCATTCAAGAAAGGGAAATGAAAATTCTCAAATCACCTCATTGGTTGATGGAATTTAGAGATGATAAAGGAGTCAGAAGATTTTTCAGACTTGAAGACCAACTCAAGATTGCCAGCAATGAAACTCTCAAAGAAATGCAATCTAAGTTGGATGTCAGTGTTGAAGATGAAGCTGAATTCTTCAGACAACTCCAACTCCAAATTGAGGAAAATGACAAAAGGCTAGGAAAGAAAACCAGGGAACAAAGAAGAAAAAGATGATTTGCTCAGACTAAAGGAGTGTCCTTGGAAACACTGTAAATCTTCAATTATCTCCTAGTACATACACTTTTGCAGCATTTTTAAATTTCTACTTAGTTTCAATTCATATATCTGTTAAGTGTTTTGTTATCATCAAGTTAACCCTGAATTTATGCCTACAATTCTTATAGACATAAATAGGGGGAGATTGTTAGGAATGTATGTGCATTAGTTTGATGATATGTTTAACAAAATACTTAAGTAGAAATTTAGTGTCTGTAGCCTCAACGGATAAGACCACTTTGGCTATCCGTTGATGGTGTAGCTTTACTTAGAAATAAGTCTAGTGTTGTAGCATATTTCAGTCTCTGTATTTAAAATGTAATTCTTGGAAGTTGAGAGAAACTATGAGTCATGTTGACTACTAGATGATATGCAGATAGGAAGGCCAATTGTAAATACTTCATGCCTTGTAATTTTGTATAAGTGAAGTGGTATCAACGGATGACTTAAAGACCTTCAACGGATGAGAAGCTAAGCTTCAACGGATGTCTCTAAAGCTTCAACGGATAAAGTCATCAACGGATAACATCCTTCAACGGATGAGTGCATCAACGGATGAAAGCTTCAACGGATAACATCCTTCAACGGATGAGTGCATCAACGGATGAAAGCTTCAACGGATGTTCTGATGATTAGCCGTTGATAAGGGGTAGTTGTACCTACAAACAGAGGCACATGGGTTGATAGAGACAACTGAGATGTGGTAGCCGAATTTCAGGAACAACAGAAAAAGCAGCCGTTCTTCTCTAGTGCAAAGATGCAATAGTCAACAAAGTACTGGAGTGAACAGGAAAAGAAGAAAGTGAAGATCTTATTTTATTACTGTATTTTATATTGTTCTTCACTTGTACACTTGGTAATATATAAACCAAGTAGAAGCTAGTAATTAGATGTCAGATTTTCCAGAGCTGTTTAGAAAAATATTGAGAGAAAATTCATCTAGTTTGTACTAGGATGCAGCTGTGATCAACATTGTTTAATCACAGATTTTCTAAAATACCATCTCTGGTGGAACAACAAATCCACCAGAAAAGTTTTTAAGGTCTGTTGTGTTCTTTACATTTGTGCTTGAATATATATCTGTCTGTATTAGCTTAAAGCAATTCACACACTTGTTCTTCTTGAACACACAACTTTCATAAACTGCTCAAAACTTGAAAAAGTTTTGAGATTTACATTCAACCCCCCTTCTGTAAATCTCATTGTTAGTCCACTAGGAATAACACATCTTCACCAAACTACTTGATGAATCTACCTTCACTAGGTTGGTAAGTGAGTTAGGTATGCTTAATTACTCCTAATCTACTTTGATGTCTAAGCAAATTAAAATACGGCCAGAGTAAAAGTTGATATTTTCTTTCTTAGACAAAATTTTGACTAAGTCAGAATTTGTATCCCAACGGATGTTCATTATCCGTTGGAAATGAATATCCGTTGAATTATATTATCCGTCAAAATATCAATTATTACTCTGGGTAAGTTTATCATCATCTATCGAATTGTACTCAATCTTAGCCGTTAATTTTAAGCATTATCCGTCAAATTTACTTACAGTCTGTATGTATAATTCAACGGATAATCTTAGAATTTTGACAGTTTTCTTTATTTAAAACGGCTATTTTGGGTTAATTTGATTGGTCACTTTATTTTAATTTTAATTTTTGACAGTTTTATTTTTGAGTAAGTATAAAAGCTAATTTCATTTTTATTCTCCACTTTTATCTTTCTCAGGCAATTTCCCTAACTATTTCTTCTCCAAAAAAAATCTTTTTCGCTGCAAACTACTCTCATTCTCAGAAATGGCACCATGTAACACCCCCAAATCTGGGGTCGGGGATCCAGGTTGTCACGAGTTCCATTTCCCTTAATAACACCCAATCTTAATAAATAATCAACTACTCTGTACTGTGACCCCATAATAAACACACAAACCACAAGTTATAGTCTCAGAGATGAATATCCAAAAATAATCACAAGTCATTTTATTCCACAATTATCTGCCAATACACCTTAAAAGGGTTTCTGAATAAATTTACATTTCTTTGCCATTATTACAATTCATAAATATACATAATTCTGGTACATCAAAAGTTGAAAGCCTAGCCTATTGGTAGTTCCTACCTCAGCTACAGCGACATCAACGCCTATAGGAAACTGCGGAACGTTTCCTATCCGCTCGCGAATTGGGAGCTTGGTCCTGTTCATCTTGTCTATCTGATGTTGTGTGATGAAAGAAGAAAGCAAGGGTGAGCAGCAATCCCACCAAAATAATATGTATAATGATTAACAATATATGAGCCTTCTCATAGTACTCATGAAACTCTTGGTCAAAAGAAATGAACCAAGTTTGATATCTTAATGCGATGAAGTCGCAAAATATTCAGTATATATACATATATACTTTTCAAAATATGGGAAGTCCTCTTCCATGCATAATACACACAGAGTTCTAGTGTATAACTGTATAAAAATATCGTTGCAAGGTGATCTCATATATCTAACCTTGTCTCAACATTTTTCTGAAAATCTTTGTCATGCATAAGATAATCATTTACTAGATATAAGTTTAAAAGATGAAGTTACAAGATACTCCAATATACTTATATCTTTTCCAAATACTACTTGAACTACCACCGTTCAAGTTATAATTAGTTTCAAAAGTTCATCACACTGATGAGACTACAAGATAAGACTTGAATAGATTCAATCTTTGAAATATTTTGAAGGAAATGAAGTTATGATATACTTCATTAAGTCCCGATATATATATACACCTATATATATACATACGTTTCCTGAAAACCTCTGTCATGTAAAGTATAAACAGAATTGCAATATCCAATAAATTTGGAAAGGAAAGAATTTTGGCATAAACCTGATATCTTGCTGATCAGGCAAAGATACCAATAAGTAACCTTTTCTACAAGTAGATGGACGAATTCCCCACTGGTCATCACCCTGGTCGTAATAGGACCTTATGCTGGACTGCCACTCAGCCACTTATGCATTTGATGGACTCCCACTGAGCCACTTACACTATCATGGACGCCCACTGAGCCCATGTTGCTTATGCCGACTCAATAGATGGACTTACTTCCCGAACGTTGGGTAAGTAATCAATTCATTTACCAAAACTGCAACCGTGTTGCGAATATAAAATACACCACAGAGCCGGATCCCTCAGGTTTTGAGCGAGTATTAAATCCCCTTAAAAAGGAAGATCTTAAATATAAAAATGAGTTTTGGGATCCGCTCTAACTTTTAAAAATCATTTTGAAGACTCGAAAACACTTTAAAGAGTGTTTGGAGTAAAGCTGATTTAATGAAGTAAATCAGTCCCCAGAATATTTAGAAAATGTATGGATATTATTATTTAAATAATATTCCCATAAAGAATAATCTTTATAAAATAATTGAAGTAGAAGTATTAAAACTTATACTTGAAATGAGTATTAAATAACCAAAGATATACTTATATGAAAGTACTATCTTTATTTGAATAATCGAAAATAAGTTTGATTATTGACACCTTATTCTTTAATAAAATAAAGAATATATCCCAGCAAATAATCGGAGTCATAGATCCTCAAATGAATATTCAAATAATATTCATTAAATAATATAAACTGAGTCATAAGCCCTCGAATGAATATTCAAATAATATTCAAATAATAAAATAAAAGGAGTCATAAGTCCTCGAATGAATATTCAAAATAATATTCATTTAATATAAAGGAGTCATAAGCCTTCGAATAATATTCGAAATAATATTCAATAATAAAATAAAGTTAAAGTTATCGAATAAATCTTATTCGATTAATAGTTTTGAAAACTATGACCATATATATATATATAAGTATATATATATAGGGCTGAGTTCTATGGAGTCCACCTTTTTATCGGAGTCCTCGGAGTCCATCTACGTTCTGCAAATAAAATATATTATAAAACGTGTTATTTTGCAAAACATGTTACACAAATAGCATAACTTCAACAAAATCATGCAAATCTCATATATTTACGGTACAATATGTATGTTCTGCAATATGTTCTGCAACATGAACATTTATGTTCTGCAAACTAAACATGTTTTGTAGAATATATATTTTTGCAATGTTCTGCTTGTAAAATGTATGCAATCTACAAGATTTTTGATAGAATAGTGATGTTTGTCGAAAAATAATATGTTTTGCAATATTTTAAGCTATATTTTACTTGCAGAACATATATGGACTCCGAGGACTCCAATTAAAGGTGGACTCCATAGAACTTTACTCTATATATATATATATTTATATCCATATATACAAAATCTACTCGGGATCCTCGACTCCCGGTTTTAGAAAATATTTTCACCTTTGGGTCCCTATACTAAGGGTATATGCAAATTACCGCTATCCTCTAGCATAGGTATTATCAATTGAATCAACAGATATATATGGAAAGAATACGAAACAGGCATGCATATATATATACCATAGCAGCATGCTTCAATATATTGCAACATTTGCTAATTAACCAACATGCATCTATCGCAAGATAATGCAAATCCATATATACATCACAACAACAGTTATAACGGGTAGAAAACTTGCCTGAGCGACTGGGGGTTACGAATGGCTCGGGACGAGTCTGGTAACCTATAAGCAACAAGTAAGTTGGAATTAAAGCAAAGTCACTTGTAAATCTATACTCTAACCAACTCAGACTCTAACGCTTGTTTTGCGCTTAACGATTTACTTAAGTCGCTCGAGTACCCTCGGCTCCACCATTTTTAATAATTTACCCATTACGAGTTTTAAGGCGATTCTTTCACAAGTGTCTTATCAACTGCCTAACACACTCTACATAAATGTTTCATGCTCCAATTAGTCATTTAAGGGCCTTAACCAAGGTTTCAAAGTAAGGCGAGGGGTAAAGGTTTGTTCGCGAAACACCGTTACTTAAAACGGTCGTTTCTCCTAAACCGTACATCGGATTCAAGCAAACCACATATCAAAACGAAGCTTGAAACATAACCTATCTAAGCATGGAAGTGGTTAGTTTATAGAAGTGGGTGTTCGGGTCCAACAGTTAATCACAAAACAGTTTATAGAAAATCGGGCATTACGACGGCTATAACCTAACGATTTCCAAAGTTTAAACTACACCAAATCATCACCAATTCAACAACAATCCAACATCCATCAACATCAAACTAAACCCATTCATCTAAGCACTATTATCATCCAAACAAACCAAACTTAAAACTAAGAGTTCAAGAGTTTATACCTTCCTTGGAGAGTGGGTAGTCACTAACAAGCCTCTAGGAACCTTGATCTATGCTTAATCAACCTTAAGCTTTCATGAAAATCAAGAAAATCAAAGTAAGTTACTATTCACTACTATTCATCATCATCTTTGATGAGTGGATTAGCTATGCAAACCATGGAATCTTGATCTTAAACTCATGGTATAACTAAGTTATGAAATATAGGATCCAAGGAAACAAACCTTGTAATTTTCCATGGCCTAGAACTTGAGTTTTGAAAATCTATTTCTTCATTTCTTGAAAAGGCCGAATGGAAGAAGAAAGAAATGGGGGAGAGCTTTTGCTTGCTTGTCTTTCCTTGATATTTGTGCAAAGAATGCATGGTTGTGGTTAATTATTGGCTAAATATCTTCTTTTCACTTGCTTATGTCATTGCTTGCATCACTACTTTGCCACATGTCTCATTCTTATGGTGTGATGATGTCACCTTGCTTCTAACCACATGTTTTAGCTTATATTAGAAGCTTCCTTCTCATGTTACTTGCATGTGCTTGCCCCTTGGACGTTTATTTGTTTTACGGTTCGCTTAACTCTCTTTCTCGTTGATCGTTTGAGGGATCATACCCGGGATCTTATTACTTGGGTTCCCTTAACCTTTCTCAATACATTATATTCCTTTTTATAATCCTCTCTTATAATCCTTGAATTTAAATCCCTTTAATCATGTTACCTTATACTCAATTCTTTCGGTATCTGGTGGATTTTCGAGAAAAATCAAAGTGATCGGAATTGGATTCTGACGATCTTTACATACACTTATATACCATATAGAGTACTAATAAAATCCCAGAAGATCAATAACAGAACCCCTACATAGTGTGGCATGAAAAGTTTTCTCATTCAGCATAATCTGCAAAATCACTATTCATAAGGGTTTCAAAAATTTCCAAAAATTGGGGTTATTACACACCAGTAGTCAAGATCATGTCCCAAATTGGGTCTGTGTACGAAAAGAACAACTTCGTTGCACTAGTAAACAAGGAGATTACTGCTTCTAATGATTATCACAAAGTGATGGACTTCATTCAAAGTTGCAAACTAATGTATTCTATGCTAGAGTCTCCTGTTATCTACTATGAAGTGGTTGAAGAAATATGGACCACTGTTGTTTACAACTCAAGTGACAAAACCATTACCTT
Source organism: Apium graveolens (assembly GCF_009905375.1). Taxonomy (NCBI): domain Eukaryota; kingdom Viridiplantae; phylum Streptophyta; class Magnoliopsida; order Apiales; family Apiaceae; genus Apium; species Apium graveolens. The sequence continues at coordinate 7,388 of NW_027418578.1, forward strand.
TTCTCTCAAAGGTACAAACTATTGCATAAACAGTGATATAATTCGTGCTTGTTTTCAATTACCTGAGAATAATACACTTAGCCCACACACAGACACAGATGTCAGATCCATGCTCAATTCTTTGGGCTATACTTTTGATTCCCCCAAGCTAGGTGATGTCAGAAGAAAAGGCCTCAGAAAGGAGTGGAGATTTCTTTGTGATTCTTTTATTAAAGTATTTTCTGGGAAAATCAGTAATTTAGATGCAGTGACTTACTCACTTGTAAACATGTTATTTATGATGCTTTGTGATAAGTATCATAACTTTAGTGAGTATGTTTTGTTTGAATTAGGTTATAAACTAGGAGACATTAAGAAAAGATCTAAAAAAATATATTATGCTAGATTCTTTATGTTATTGGCTAACTTTGTTTCTGAAGATCTTACTATTGAGAACCCAACCAACAAGCTTGATTGTTGGGTTCAAGAAAGAAGGCTTATTGCTGATTTGAACAGGGTAGACCATCACAATGAGGTCCCCCTTGTTTACATGCAAATCATGGAACAACCTTAGGTAAGTGAGGTAAACACTTCTATCTCCACTACTTCTCAACCTATTTCTTTGCAAACAACTATGGCAATGACATCTGTGACAATGACCAAACAGATGCCTACCCAAGCCACAAAACCAAAAGTTTCTCAATCCAAAACAAAGAAAGCCCCCTCTAGTTTCTCTCAATAGAAGCTAGTTGTAAAATCCATTAAAAACTAAGAGGGAGTGTGAAGGGTAGTAAGGCTGGTGAGGGATAGGATGAACATCAAAGAAGACCTAAGAATAAGGTTGGAGAGGTGAGTAAATCCCAGCCTAGCCACACTGCAGTTTCCCAATAAACTGTAGTGATTAATAAGGACAATAGCTCATTGCTAGTTGCATCCTCCCAAAAGGATGTGACTATTGAACAAAGCTCTCATCCAAGAGCACAGGCCAAAAGGTTAAGGGACACAAGCTCACCCAAAACCTATGCTAGAAATAAGAAATCTAAACATATTAGGGATACGCAGGGTGCACACACAGTGCCTACTGTAGTCAAAGACTCAGTACATGTACCTTCTGAAAGTCAGTTTGATGTGGCTCCAATAAATGTGGAGTCACAGCCAAAGTCTTTAACAATAGAAGCACCAAACACACCAAACTCACCCACACACTCACTGGATGTAGATATGATTCATACATCAATCCCTGATTCTCCATCTTTAACTCTCACGGAGGAGCCAAAAATCCAAGCAAGTGAGCATCATCTTTTAGATGATTTGTTGGCTCACTTGCCATTTATTTCTGACTCTACTGAAACTTCTATGCAAAATCTTAAATCAATCACCACAGATTCAACAGTAGTCTCTACTCCAAACTCTATCATTTCTTCTATCTCGACGGATATTGTTTATCTGTTGACTAGTGATTATATCTTGACGGATATGCTTAACAGCAGTCATCCATTGAAACTCTCAACTACTATTTCGATGGATGTTCCTCATCTGTTGAATATCACTGCACCACTTCAAATTTCAACAAGTGTTACAAGTGCAGATGATTTAGTAGTTGTGCAATCACTCTTAGGACTAAGGGAATGGAGTGAATTGAGTGAGAGGCTGAGTTGCTCTCAGAAAAAAGGAGAGGAAAAGAGTGAACACATGCAACTTATTTCTTCCAGCTTGGCAAAAGTGAGTGAAGGGAGTTCCACCTTAGTAGGTGAAGGTGAGGTTGTGAGGGTGGGAAGCCAAGGGGAGCCCTTGATGCAAGAAAAGAGAGATAATGAGAGAAAAATAGGTACAAAAATATGGGAATAGCAAATTGTAAGTGATTTAATAGATATCAATGTGGCTGAAAAGAAACAACTAATTCAGCAAGAATATCAAGATGTCTTAGATTTTATTTCTTATGAAGCAGAGGCAACTGAGGAAAAACTATCATCTAGACACCAAAGTGGACTCTTTGGAGAACACACTAAAAAATCGAGAAGCTTCAATAAATGTCATCCATCTACATAAAGCACAACAAACTCAGCTACTTCAAAAATTGGTGATTGCACAGACCTCAACCTCCACTCAACTTGATGCTAACAAAAAGGGGGAGAAAGATATTATTCCAGCTAGTCAAGGGGAGTCAACAAGTGAGGGGGAGAAAGTGCTCAAAATTCAAGTAAGAAAAGTAATTGTTCCAACAATTACTTTTCCAAAGCCACCGGTCTTGGACATCATTGATCTGATCAAGATAGCAGCTGCTAAGTTGGAATCAAATGAAAAATCTAAACAGCTTGATGTTGCAGCAGTTGAGAAGGAACTGGATGACAAATGGAAGAAAATTGATGAAAAAATTTAGAAAAAATTTGGTCCAATTGAGAAGAAAGACAAGGTCTTTTCTCACTTCTCTCAGTTAAGACAAATTTCAATCAATGAAATGAGCCTAGGGAACTTAGAAAGGGGTCAACCCTCAACAATCAAGTCTTCAAAGGCCAGTGTGATTTTCAAGCCAAAAAGGAATTATCCAAAGAATTCAGCCAAAAATCCGTTAGACCTATCATATGAAACCCCTAGGCCAGATGAAAAGAAGCTGCTTGGAAGGTCCATAGCTTTCTTCAAAGACCCCTAGGCCAGATGAAAAGGATTGCTAAAATATATAGAAATGGTAAACGGATCTGTGTAATGGCCGGACATCCACAATTTGTAGAAGCTAAGAAAGAGGAAAAGGTGAGGCTCAAACAACAACAAAAGCAAGCTACTTTAGAAGCCAAGAACCAAGCTAAGAAGACTGTAGTCACATAAACTATTTTGCCAACTAAGAATCTGGGTGAAGAAAAGAAAGATGAACCAAAGTAGATAAAAAGGAAGTTCAGATACAAGATGCATGCAAAGAGGAAGATAAATTTTGATGAAGACAAGGAAGACTACATGCCAGCCCAATCTACAACTTCAAGTCAACCAGCCATTCCTACAGTAAAGGAGGCTGAATTCAAGGTTGATCCCAACATCACCTTTCATGGTGATCCTGTTGTTCCAAAGGATGAGCCTATAGATTGGGACAACTTGCCTCTTCCTGATCTAAACCTTCCGATATTGCTAAACAAAGGAAGACAAAAGAAAGAGTGGTCAAAATAGTAAAGCCTACCAAACTCAAATCCAAGCAAGTGGTCAAACCCAAACCTACTGTCAACAAAGGAGATCAACTCTTCATATATGAAATCAAAGAATTCTCAGACATAAATCTCTATCTGAATGAGCTTGAAGAAGTCAGATTTATTGATGCCTACAAGCACCTTCCTGAGAGATTAGTTTTCAGGTACAGGGGTGGTAAAGAAATTACATGGCCACTTCACAGAATTCTCAATAAAGGTTACTCAACTCTAGTGACTGTCTTTTCCTCAATCAAGAAAAACTTTGGATTCAACATAGTAGCCAAGAAAATGGTACTAAACAAGATTGAGGAGATAAGAAATAGCTGGAGAGGACCAAATGCACTGCCAAGAGTATTATCTATTCCTTTCACTGGAGACAAGGTGCATTTGAGGCCATACTGGATTGAAAGGCATATGTCATAGCCTACTCGTTTATTCGAGTATTTAACTCAACTCAAATAAGAATGTAATAAGTAAATAGTGGATCAATCGTCAGTGAGATCTCATAATGTAACATCTGTCAAAGAATAAAGAAACATTGTTCATCTGCAGACTTGAAGATTCACTGGAAGAAGTTCAAGAATTTGATCATGCCTCAGTGATATAAATCAAGATCGTGGATTTAATCAAGTGACAGAGATCTCGTCAAGGTATCATTTATTACAAGGATTCAATCAGAATATCAAAGTCAAGACATGAAGAAACGTCACGGAAGTTAGTCACTCATGAACCAGACAGTACATCGAGTGTCAGCATTGAAGTGGCGGAATTGATTCATAAGTCTTAGTGACTTTCAGAAGATTGTCAGAAGAATGGATGCTGCTCAGCGTTAGTATTAATTCTCTATTAATTAATTAAGTCATATAATTTAATTAAGAAAATAAATTAAATCTACAAAGATTAATTTATTGATTAATTGAATTAAATTGATTAATTAATTTAGAATTAATATTAAGGATTTACAAGATTTTAATTGGTTTAAAATCTGCTTAAATTCAGCAAGACAATTCATTTGAACTAGTATGACAATCGGTATGACAATTGATAGTCATACCGAAAGTCATGCCAATACATTTAATTGTCTTATTAGAATTTCTGTTTAGATTAAAATCTGTTATTAATTCAGCAAGACAATTTATTTGAACTAATATGACAATCGGTATGACAATCAATAGTCATACCGAATGTCTTGCTAGCTCATTTTAATAGCCTTGCTAGTTGTAAATTTTGTCACACCGAAAGTCTTGCTGCCAAAAGGATTGTCATACCAGATCAATTTACATTCGGCTGTTTGATAAAAAGAAGCAGAAGTCTGTTACATTCAAAAAAATATAGCAATCAAACAGAACAAAAACTCAAGAACAAAAGAAAAAGGAGCAGAAAAATATTTCATCTCATCTGCAACTTCAAGATCAATTTCTAGTTTGTAAAGTTAAATCCAATCAACTAGAAATACTTATCTTGTTCTTGTGTATCAATCTAGCGGATTAAAATCCCTAGAACTTAATCTCAAATCGCATTTAGCATTTGATCTTTTAATTATAAAAATAGAAAAAGTTCATGTCGAATTTATTCTAGATTTGTAATAATTGATTTGAGATTAATCCCTTGTAACCGATACCGTAGTTGTAACACCTTTCAAGTTTAATACAAGGTTTTATTTAACTTGAATTTTGTTTCACAATTTTATTCCGCATTTTATTCGATTAAACGGTATTGTTTGCATTCAACCCCCCTTCTACAAACAAATTGGGACCTAACAATTGGTATCAGAGCCTTCTGATTAACGTACAAATCTAGATCCTAGACTTTTGTGTTTCTTTCACTTCTTGAATTTTTTATTCACTTAAAAAATTCATAATGACTACACAAAAAGTTGGAACCGTTAAAATTCCACTTTTCGATAAAGAAAATTATGTTATGTGGAAGAAGAAGATGCTACTGTTTTTACAGGTTGCTAATCCCAAATATTTGCAAGTGTTGAAGAAGGGTCCAAAAATTCCTATGGTTATGGAACTAGAGGTAATAGAAAATGATGTGGTGATCACCAAAGCGAGAACTTATGTGAAGGATCCTGAGGACTTCTCTCCTGCTGAAATAGAAGAAGCTTCCCTGGATGCTAGCCTTCAATTAATCTTAGTAGATTCCCTTAATCCCCTGATGAATAGACATGTGATGAATTGTAAAGATTCCAAACATATCTGGGAAACTATTGAGATTATTAATAAAGGCACAGAGGAAGTTAGGGAGAACAAACTAGAAATCCTAACCTCTGAGTATGAATACTTTAAATCCAATCCAGGAGAAGGAATCACTGAAGTGTTTGGGAGGTACAATGCATTGATCAACAACCTGAACATTAATGGTAAATACTATTCCATCAGGGAGGTCAACAAAAAGTTCCTTTTAACACTGCCAACTCATCTCGAACATAGAATCACTGCCATAAGAGAAGCAAGAGATCTGAGTAAGATTTCTTTGGAAAGGCTCTATGGTGTGTTAAAGACTTATGAGTTGGAGCAGATTCAGCAGAAGAAAGTTTACGGGAAAGGAAGAGTGGTCAGCACGTCTACTGCTCTAGTAGCTGATGAACAACAACAACAACCACAATATCAACAACAATCTCAACAGTCAGAAAGAATGGTACAGTCTTCCAAGGTTGAAGATAATGTGATAGTAGCAGAATTTGATTCTCCTACTACAAATCAATCAGGAGATGATTATTATTCCTTGGAAGAACTGGAGCAATTGGAGGATGAGTCAATGGCCCTGATTCTCAAGAGATTCTCAAATGTCAGATTCAAAAGGAATCCCAAGTTCAAGTACAAGTCCAACTACAACAGATTCCTGAAAGGTGGATCTTCATCCTCTAACACCAGCAGTGGTGGGTATAAAACAGGGATGGTTGATCGAAGCACCATTCGATGCTTCAACTGTAATGAGTTGGGACACTTTGCCACAGAATGCAGGAAGCCAAAACAAGCTAGGAAGAACTCTTACGATTCTAATCAGAAGAGTAAATCTGAAAGGGCGTACCTGGCAAAGGGAAGAAGCTGGGATGATACTGACAGTGAAGATGAAGAAGTTGGGAATCTTGCTCTCATGGCTAGTAATGCAAGCACCTCATCGTCAAGAAAAGAGGTAAAATTTACTGATGCTGAATTAGTTTATCATCTAGGAGGTTCCTTAGATTGTGCTCATCGTGATAATGAATTGTTAAATCAACAAATCAAAGACCTTGAGGAAGAGGTCAATGAATTAAGACTTGTGCACATTAATCAAGATAAACTAAAAGAACAAGTATCTTTTCTAGAGAATAGAGTTGACTGTTATAGACAACTCAAAACTATTCTCCAAGACAAGATCACCGGTCTTGAGGCTAAGGTTAAAGCTTACTTTAATTCTTGTTCGAAGTCCAAAGAGTTTTACAATAAGCAAGCTGTTAATCAAACACATGGAATAGGTTATGATTACAATGCTGCTATTGGAAAATTAGGCATAAACTCCCCTCCTCATGTATGTGTTAAAGGCAGGGAAGTACCACATGTGCTTAAGGGTGTTGATGAACCCCTCTATATAGAATCAATTGCTGAACCATTTGATGAGACCTCTTTTATTATTCAAGAAGAAATCCGTGCTGAAGATAATGCTAATGGGAAATATATCTCCAAGTCAAGGGTGTCAAAAGTTCCAGTCAAGGTTGTGAAAGCAACTGAGACTAACTCAGACACACATGAGTTGGATTACACAAATGCCATGTCTACCATGCATAATTTGCCTATTGTTAATCCTTCTCATAAAGCATGTGGTGTTCCTGATTGTATGTCTTGTGCTTTTAATCTGTTGTTTGCTTATTTTAATGGTAAGCATGTTTCTAAAGATAAGACTACTCCTCGTCAGCATGTGAATAATAGAAAGCATGATAGGTCTATGACTGCTAGTCCTCCTAAAGCTAGAAAGGAGACATTTGTGCCTAAGCCTAAACAGAAATTTGTCAAGGCTGTTCACAAGGTCAAATGTTCAGTCATTGAGAACGTTGAGAATATTGAAATTAAGAATGTTGTTTTGCCTGATAAAGGCCAATTTTACAAGTATGCCGGACCCAGCCAAACTTGGGTTCCAAAGAAGGTCTAATCCATTTGTATTGCAGGGCATTAAACAGGTACAACCGGTAGTGTGGATTCTTGACAGCGGATCGTCAAGACATATGACCGGAGATAGAGCCCTGCTATCAAATGTGGTTGAGAAAGCTGGCCCAGTGGTTACCTTTGGAGATAACAGCAAAGGTTTAACGGAGGGATATGGCTGTTTGCTAGCTGGAAATGTTATCATTGAAAATGTATATGTTGTGCAAGGACTTGAACACAATCTGCTTAGCATTAGTCAGTTCTGTGACAACGGCTACAATGTTTTATTCGACAAGCTGAAGTGTCAGATTCTGCACAAGAAAAGTGAAAAACCCTCCTTAATGGGAATCCGGAAAGGAAATCTGTTCGTAGCTGACATGAACTCTGGAAGCAATCTTGAAGTCAATTGTTTCTATGCAAAGGCATCGTCAGATGAGAGTTGGCTATGGCACAAGAGACTTTCCCATCTCAACTTCAAAACAATGAATTCTCTTGTCAAAAGAGAATTGGTAAGAGGTCTGCCTCAGCTGGAATTCTCTCCAGGAGGACTATGTGAGGCTTGCCAGAAAGGAAAGTCAAAGAAAGCAAGTCACAAAGGCACTGACACATCTTCCATAACTGGTGTTCTGCAATTATTGCACATGGATTTATTTGGTCCAGTTAATATCCTTTCTATGTCAAAGAAGTGTTACTGTCTTGTGATAGTTGATGACTATTCCAAGTATACGTGGGTTTTATTTCTTCACTCTAAGGATGAAACACCACAAGTTGTGATTGATCATATCAAGATGATTGAGTTAGATTCTAACGTCCCTGTTAGAGCAATAAGGTCAGATAATGGGACAGAATTCAAGAATGCACTTCTCAATGGATTCTGTACAGAAAAAGGGATTACCAGACAATTTTCAGCTCCTAGAACCCCTCAGCAAAATGGAGTGGTAGAAAGGAAGAATCGTACATTGATTGAAGCTGCAAGAACGATGTTAAGTGAATCAGGTCTTCCAATGTACTTTTGGGCTGAAGCTGTCAATGCTGCATGTTATACTCAGAATCGAACTCTAATCAACAAAGACTTCATGAAAACTCCTTATGAGATTTTGAATGAACAGAAACCTTCTATCAAATACTTTCATGTATTTGGTGCCAGATGCTTCGTGCTCAAGGATGGAGATGATCGTCGTGGTAAGTTCGAGGCAAAGGCATATGAGGGTATTTTTGTTGGATATGGAAGAAGATCATATAGAGTGTATATCATTGATCAACACAAAGTAACTCAAAGTGTCAATGTTACATTTGATGACACTAAACTCCCTAGTATCCAAACTGAAGATCCTTCTGAGAAACTGAAGTTTGATGATACGTCAGATTCAGAATCAGAACATGGTCAAGAACCTGAGGTTGTTGCTGGTGAAGAACCTGTTAATCCTGATGATACTCAAGGTAATAGTGATGGAAACTTTGGCAACAATGGAGATACCACTGCTACTGACGGAGAATCTTCAAGTCAACATGGCAACAACTCAGGGGGAGATGCTGAAGGATCATCTAGTAGGACACAACATCACAATGAATTTCAAGGCGAATCATCAAGATCAAATCTTCCAAGACAGACTGTCTGGAATAAAGCTCACCCTTTTGAGTTGATTATTGGTGATCCAGATGTTGGAGTCAGAACTAGACGTGCTACTCAAAATGAGTGTTTGTTCTCAGGATTTCTTTCTGAGATGGAACCTAAGAAAATTGAAGAAGCACTGACTGATCCAGATTGGGTGATTGCTATGCAAGATGAACTCAATCAGTTTGAAAGTCAACAAGTCTGGAAACTGGTACCTAGGCCTGTACACAAGAAAGCTGTTGGTACTAGGTGGGTATTCAGGAATAAACTAGATGAAGATGGTGTGGTTACAAGAAACAAGGCAAGACTGGTAGCTAAAGGGTATTCTCAAGCTGAAGGCATTGATTATGATGAAACCTATGCTCCAGTGGCTAGACTTGAGGCCATCAGGATATTTCTGGCATTCGCAGCATTTTCAAACTTTAAAGTTTATCAAATGGATGTCAAGAGCGCCTTTCTGAATGGAAAGCTGGATGAAGAGGTATATGTAGAGCAACCTCCTGGTTTTGAAGATCCAGATCATTTGGATTTTGTCTTCTTTCTTTTCAAGGCTATCTATGGGCTAAAACAGTCTCCAAGAAAATGGTATGACACTCTCTCTGAATTTCTTATTGAAAATAGCTTTATTAGAGGTGTCATAGACAAAACTCTCTTTTCTAAAACATATAAGAAGGATACTATATTAGTCCAAGTCTATGTGGATGATATAATATTTGGGTCTACTAATGATAATCTCTGTAAGAGATTTGCTAAGTTAATGCACAGCAAGTTTGAAATGAGCATGATGGGAGAGCTGAAGTTCTTTCTTGGATTACAAGTAAATCAAAGGTTAGATGGAACATTTATTTGTCAATCCAAGTATCTCAAGGAACTCCTCAAAAAGTACAATCTAGAGGATTCTGCATCAGCAAGGACTCCATCAACTACAGCTGTCAAGCTTGGACCATGTGAAAACTCCATTAAGGTAGATGTCACAAGCTACAGAGGTATGATTGGCTCATTACTCTATCTTACTGCAAGTAGACCAGATATTATGTATGCTACATGTTTATGTGCAAGGTTCCAAGCGGATCCTAGAGATATTCATCTCGTTGCTGTTAAACGAATCTTAAGATATCTTAAGGGAACACCAAATCTAGGTATTTGGTACCCTAAAGAATCTGGTTTTAACCTTGTCGGATATACAGATTCAGATTATGCAGAAAGTGTTGTTGATAGGAAAAGCACCTCAGGAAGTTGTCAATTCCTAGGAAGCAGGCTAGTCTCATGGTACAGTAAGAAACAACAAACAGTTTCCAACTCAACGGCCGAGGCTGAATATATTGCTGCTGGAAGCTGCTGTGCTCAGATCTTGTGGATTAGGAACCAACTACGAGACTATGGCTCTGTATTGAACAAGATTCCTATTTTATGTGACAATACAAGTGCAATAGCCATCACCAACAACCCAGTGCAGCACTCGAGGACAAAGCACATTGACATCAGGTATCATTTTATTAGAGAGCATGTCATGAATGGTACTGTTGAACTATTTTTTGTTCCAACAGAAGAACAAATAGCAGATATTTTCACTAAACCACTTGACGAATCCACATTTACCAGATTAGTTGGTAAATTGGGCATGTTGAATAGTTTTAGTGATTAATTTAGTTAATATCTGGGATCTGTTCTTGAATGAATTTACAAATGAATTTTTCATAAATGAAAAATTCATTTGCAAATTTATTTTATCAATTTATCATATTTCTTGCTTATTTCTATGTAATATATATTATCTTATCTATTTTCATTTTCCCTACTTGTTAATTTAAAATATCTCAGAATATTTTATTTCCTCTAAAAATATTTTACTATGAATTTTATTTGCTAAAATTCAATAGAAATCTATTTTTGGAATAAAAATAATAAATTCTGATATATTGTCTTTGTTTCTGTAAATATTATAGGTCTGTATTTCAGTTTTACTATTTTGTAAATATTTTCTGATATTTTTACTAAGTTATATAAGTCTTTATAAATTTATATATGTATGTGTTTCTGTGTTTAAAGCTGATATGACAATCGGCAAGACAATTGAAATTGTCTTGCTGAAAGTCATTTCAGTTTAAATTTTGTTTATTATATTATTCAGTACAGTTTTATACTGGCAAGACAATCGGTATGACTATCAATTGTCTTGCCAGTTATAAACTATATATATAATTATTTTCCCTTTATTATTATACTGGTATGACAATCGGTATGACTATCAGATTGTCATACCAGTTATAATTTTAGTATTTATTTCTGTTTTATTCTTTTCCTTCTTTTGCCTGGTATGACAATCGGTATGACAATCCCGGATTGTCATACCAGCTGTTATATAAAGGCGTTTGTTTGTTTTTTTTAACCATTTTCAGCAGTTCAGTTCTTTTCAAAAAATTCGAACAGTTTTTTTTCTCTTCAGTTTCTCTCTTCTCTCTCTTCGAATTGCTTCTTTCCTTGCTCGAATTTTTACTCAGCACACAAATTCATCACTTTGTGATATATACATACAAGTATATATATACAGAGGTGCTGTTGGTTTTTTATTAAAAAAAATAAAAATAAAATAAACACACGCAAAATCCAATAAAAATCAGTTTGCCCCTTCAAATTCAATTTGTGTTTGTTGATTTTGAACTTTTTATTTTTATTTCAATTTCTGATTTGTGTCTTTTGGCTTTTCAAAACTGCGTTTGTGAGTTAAGAATTTTAACGAGATACATTTCTGTCGAAATTTTTCGATTATAATTAATTTAATTCGAATTATTAAATTAATTTAATTAATTCGAATTTTCTTAATATTATTCTTAAAATTCTGAAAAGCGTGTGTCTTATTATTATTTTAAATGGCTCTCAATTTCCAAATTGTCGCTCATAATCAGGTTGGTTATTTTAATCCGGAAAAATGTGATGTTGAAAAATTTAAGCCATGGATTAGATTTTTAAATGACCATTCGATTGTTAGCTCTGCTATTAAATCAAATGTGATTTTAAACGTCGATCTACTTAGACTGATTTGCACAACCTCTACTGTGGCCGATGATTCAAAATCTTTTTCATTCACCGTCGCAAACACACAGTATGTAGTTGATGAAACAGTCGTCAATCGTGCATTAAATTTTCCACTAGACGATTTCTATAATTTACCCTCTGAAAATGATATCACAAATTTTTTCAATGCTATTCACTATCAGGGGGTGATCAATTTAACCAAACTTTCTAAATCAAATTTGGTGTCTAAATGGGATATTTTCTTCGATACACTTTCCAAAGTGTTTGCCAACTGCACAAAATCCAATTTTCATAACATCACTTCCACTCTGCAGTATATTGGTCTTGCGGTTCTTTTCAATCAAAGGATCAATTTTGGCAAACTACTTTTTCCCATTCTCTTGAGACGTCTAACTTCTGCTTTACGTGATCATTCTACAAATCGTAGGGTATCATGTTACTATGCTCGTTTTCTCATGCTTATAGCAGATCATCTTCTCTCACCTGAACACAAAGCCCTTTTTGCTAACTCTGCAGTAACCGAACCCCCTCCAGTTAGCAAAAAGATTTACACTCGCCAAGACACAACCTTCAAATTCATGCAAGTTCCAGTACTTGTATCTGCTTTCATGGCCACTTATATTCCTTTACCTATTTTCAATCTTCCCGGCCATGAACAGCAACCTCAACCTCCAGTGGTTCAAGCCACCCAGGCTCTTCCATTACAGGTAGTAATTCCTCACTCTCACTCTCTTCCTACTTCTGTTGAAAGACCCCCAGTGGTTGATAGGGCTGACCATGAAGTTGTAGAACCACAGCTTCAATCCCAGGTCATAGAGCCAAACACAGAGTCACATTCTATCTCAACATTTCCCCCACTGTCTAAAATGTTACCCAGAAGATTTCTAGGAAGTAGTACATTGTTAAATATGAGTGAACCCTCAGCTCTGCCTCCTCCTAAGAAAAGAAGAACATATTCTGAGGCATCTGAAAGCCCATCCTTGTCCTCCCAACAGGACATGGACTTTGAAATGGCCAATGAACAGTTACTAGAGGCATTCTCTCAACAGGATGCATCTATTGAAATTCGCCATAGGGCCATGGCATCTTGTACTGAGTCAAGCACAATTCCATTACTCACAATGGAACCATACACTTCCCCAGATCATACTCAGGACACACAGCGAGGAGTGCACGTAGAGTCGGTTACAGTGCCTGCCATAGTTACGGCAGAAGAGCAGTCACATGCTTCAGAGGGAAAATCTGACTCTCCGCCATCTTTAATAGAGTCATTTTCTCCCCTCCCAGATCCAACACCTCTGGCTCCCTTATGGGATTCTCCACTCGCAGATTTATCTGGAGAAAGTGGAGGGAAACTCGGTCAATCTATCCCTGAAGCAATTCAGACATCTATTCCAAAAGATTTGATAGTATTGACTGAGGATCGGGACTCGCGAATTCCCATTGCACCACCACTGACCTCTCTTGAAGAGGCTACGGTGATTTTTAATGCAGGTACAGAAGAACAGCAACAGGAAGACTCCTCACGAGCAATTATATTGAGAGAAACACATGCACGTGAGGTGAGTGAACCAAACACGAGTGAAATTCAGGTGAGAGCACACACAGACACTGATACTGTAAACCTGTTAGCTCAGATTGCTGCCCTAAAAGAAGAACTTGCTAAAAGCCAAGCTGAAGCTCAAGCATTCAAAGCACAAGTGGTTGAACGGTCTTCTTCTTCCACCTCTGTCAACAATCAGCTTGCAATCATAAGGAATGACATCTCAGATCTAAAGACCACTGTAATACCAAAGCTCAATTCTATTCAGGACACTCCAACTTTATCAGCTGATGACATATCCAACTTCTGCTCTCTACACACAAGAATGACTTCTCTTGAAGACCTCGTTGAGATGAATCATTCACTGGACTCCTCAAGATTTCTAAAGATAGAGACGGGCATGGAACATCTCAATGAAGGGATGAAGCACCTATATTTCATGATCAAGAATTCTCATTGCCCTAATGAAGAACAAAGAACTTATTTTGAAGGACCGTCTGGTGGAGGATCAGGCTCTGGAGGTGATGGAGGTTCCAAAGGAAAGTCAGTAGAGGATCCCTCAACTAAGGGGGAGAAGAAAGGAAGTAGTGCCAAAGGGAAAGAAAAATATACCTCTGCTGGAAACAAAGGAAAGGCTGATGATGTTTACTACAGTGGAGAACAGGATGACTTTGATATTTTTGACATTCCCACTGAACCAGTTCAGGAAGATAAAGATGGGTTATTTGAAGCTGAAGAGGAAAGTGATTTTGGAGAATGGGAAGAAGAAGCTCAAGTGGATCCTATGTTTGAGAAAGAATTTCAGAAGGAGCAGTCAGAGATGAAAAGAAAAGAAGCTGAACTCAAGAAGGTCTCTCAGATCATTGACATGAGAAAAGACATTCAAAGAACAGAAACTCTTCAAAAGCAACGTCTTCATGACATTAAGGCTCAAGAAAGGAGGAGAGATGTCAGACTAAAGATTGGTGAAAAATGGGATGAAGCTAGGAGAGTACTTGATATGCCTCAGCTGAGCACTAACAATGATAGGCAGTTCTTACATCTTCTTGACAAGCTGGAAATCTCAAATCCTAACAATGACATGTACATGAATGCTATCAAGACTGAAGTCTCAAGGATCATAACTGCTTTTGATAGATCCCTAAATGAGATGAGCATTTTTGTATATTGTCAGAGTGAAGGATCATTCAAGGTGTCACTTCATCTATTTGAGAATCGTTCTTTGTCAGAGATTTGGGTTCTTTTAAACAAAGTCAAAAGAAGCTCAGAATTGAATGAAGTTCTTCGAGAAAGGCTTAAAGAGTTTGCCAGCAGGGCTAGTCCTCAAGTGGTCAACAATCCTCATCAGGTGAGATTCTTTAAGTCTGATTGTCTTCAAATCTGTCAGCTAGATGTACAATCTCTTAAAGACTACTCAGCTAAGCATCTGGTCTGGATGGAACATCATTTGAGAACTGCTGGATATTCATCCATGTTGAAGACTCAAGCTGCTGACTTGATTCAAGCTTATTGTGAAAAGAATGTTAAAAGATACAATCAACTCAAGAATAAGCTGAAGTCAGTTGGAGTTCAACCAGTCAGACCAGCAAGCTTCACTTCAGAAAAGGATCGTGTCTTTGACAAGGAATTGCTTCAAGATTTAGAAGAAGGTGAAGTCAGAAGAGAAGACAACTGAAGTCAATTAGCTCAAAACTCAATGTAATATGATTAGAGCTTTATGAATCAAGATAGTCTAATGTAGTTATATGTTCAGGCTAGAGGAACATCTATCTTGTATTCACTTGTAAATTTCATTTGGAATCTGGAAAATGTTAAATATAATCCAGAACTTTTCTGCTATTTACTTTACATTACTGTTTATATCTTTTTCTTATTTGTTAGTTGAGTTATCCTCTAGGTATTTGTTGGTATTGTCTAACAAGCAAATAGGGGGAGATTGAAAGGCATATGTCATAGCCTACTCGTTTATTCGAGTATTTAACTCAACTCAAATAAGAATGTAATAAGTAAATAGTGGATCAATCGTCAGTGAGATCTCATAATGTAACATCTGTCAAAGAATAAAGAAACATTGTTCATCTGCAGACTTGAAGATTCACTGGAAGAAGTTCAAGAATTTGATCATGCCTCAGTGATATAAATCAAGATCGTGGATTTAATCAAGTGACAGAGATCTCGTCAAGGTATCATTTATTACAAGGATTTAATCAGAATATCAAAGTCAAGACATGAAGAAACGTCACGGAAGTTAGTCACTCATGAACCAGACAGTACATCGAGTGTCAGCATTGAAGTGGCGGAATTGATTCATAAGTCTCAGTGACTTTCAGAAGATTGTCAGAAGAATGGATGCTGCTCAGCGTTAGTATTAATTCTCTATTAATTAATTAAGTCATATAATTTAATTAAGAAAATAAAATAAATCTGCAAAGATTAATTTATTGATTAATTGAATTAAATTGATTAATTAATTTAGAATTAATATTAAGGATTTACAAGATTTTAATTGGTTTAAAATCTGCTTAAATTCAGCAAGACAATTCATTTGAACTAGTATGACAATCAGTATGACAATTGATAGTCATACCGAAAGTCATGCCAATACATTTAATTGTCTTATTAGAATTTCTGTTTAGATTAAAATCTGTTATTAATTCAGCAAGATAATTTATTTGAACTAATATGACAATCGGTATGACAATCAATAGGCATACCGAATGTCTTGCTAGCTCATTTTAATAGTCTTGCTAGTTGTAAATTTTGTCACACCGAAAGTCTTGTTGGCCAAAAGGATTGTCATACCAGATCAATTTACATTCGGCTGTTTGATAAAAAGAAGCAGAAGTCTGTTACATTCAAAAAAATATAGCAATCAAACAGAACAAAAACTCAAGAACAAAAGAAAAAGGAGCAGAAAAATATTTCATCTCATCTGCAACTTCAAGATCAATTTCTAGTTTGTAAAGTTAAATCCAATCAACTAGAAATACTTATCTTGTTCTTGTGTATCAATCTAGCGGATTAAAATCCCTAGAACTTAATCTCAAATCGCATTTAGCATTTGATCTTTTAATTACAAAAATAGAAAAAGTTCATGTCGAATTTATTCTAGATTTGTAATAATTGATTTGAGACTAATCCCTTGTAACCGATACCGTAGTTGTAACACCTTTCAAGTTTAATAAAAGGTTTTATTTAACTTGAATTTTGTTTCACAATTTTATTCCGCATTTTATTCGATTAAACGGTATTGTTTGCATTCAACCCCCCCTTCTACAAACAAATTGGGACCTAACATGGATAATGGAGTTCAAGGATGAAAAAAACATTAGAAGATTCTTCAGACTGGAAGATCAGCTAAAGATTTCAAGCAATGAAACAATAAAAGAAATGCAAGAAAAGCTGGACCTAACAAATAATGAAGAATCAAAATTTTATAAACAACTCCAAAACCAGATTGAAGAGAATGATGTGAAGCAGGGAAAGAAGCCAAAGCAATCAAGGAAATGATCTTAATTTGCTCAGTCTAGAGGAGCACCTTGAAAATGATTTGTAAGACACTCTACAAATTTTATTTGTGAGAATTTTCAATAAACTGTAGCACTTGTAAATTTTAATCTACTATATCTCATTCTGTATTCATAGAGTGTTTTGTTATCATCAAGTTTCTCTTAATTTATGGCTACAATTCAAGTAGACATAAATTGGGG
>NW_027418579.1:0-28961 GCF_009905375.1 Apium graveolens
AAAGATCACAACAATCAACAAGATGAACAAAAAGGATGTTGGAGTGAAAATTCCATTTCTGGACAAAGTCAACTATCACCACTGGAAGGTGAAGATGCACCTACATCTTCTTTCTCAAGATGAAGCCTATGTGGATTGCATTGCGAAAGATCTGAAGGGTTTCGAGCACATAAACGCAACAAAAATAGTAATTAAAAACGTTAAATATCAGAATTTTGGAAACCCATCGCAGGATCCATGTGAAAAACATATATTTAATTCGTAGATCAGATTGTTTACCTTAAGAAGCTTTACCAATTGGTTGACTAATGGAGATCCAAAACTTGTTCAATCACCACGCATCCCGCTCTCGCGATCTACGCTCTATCGGGATCCACACGTATGCTTGAACTCAAAGATTGGATGTGTACTAGCACAAACTCATTTCTTCTTTCTCTCTCCATCTTCTCTCTTGGTGGCTAGGGTTTTAGTAAAAGTCTTTTTTTCGTGCCAAAAAATCGGCCACACAAGAGATATTATATAGAGAGTAGAAAAATGAATTATAACTCTTAACTAATTAGGATTTATATTAATTCGAAATTCCTATTTGTATTAAAAAAAGTCTCACTTAATTATAATAAATAAATTTTATATTTAATATTAGTAAATTTGAATATCAATATTTGTCTTATTTATTAAGTCATACTTAATTAATATTATAATAATTCGAATTAGTTTAATATAATTTAAATCCAATTTAAATTAAAAAAATCCTTCAAGCACTCTTAGTGTGTGGCCCTATAGGTTATTATTACGTTGGCAATAAATTTTAATTTAATTTAAAATCATAAACAATGAGCGGCATCTAGTAATACATCATTGCTACCCAAATAATAATAATTGAATCGATGATTGATTAAACCTTTTGTGAATAATGTACAATGTAATATAATCCCTTTAACCAAATATTATAGATTAAACTAGAGGCATGTAATGTGTCATCCTCATCATAGTTTAATCCAAGTTTCCTTGATCAATGAGTAGACTATCCTATCAAATCAACATTTGAGTGTGGCCACACATTTCATAGTCTAGCTCACACAAGAGGCCAATAATATCACTCCTAAAATAGGAGGGTTAAATCCCATCTAGATCATTCATATTTCTCATACGATTCATAATATACCCAATAACCACTTTTATCATTACCCGGTCAAGGATAACTTTTAATGGAATCAATGTATATTAATTCTCGTATAGAAATATAATGACTTTAGGTCTAAGGACCATTACATCATTATCACTTTGAGAATTACTTATGACACAACAGACATGTAGAATCTCACATTGGGTCTATCCAGCACCATGTACATATACATCTGCCTGTGTTTTTTACTTTAGTATCACTATACCCATGATCAATGAGATGTGATCTTCAGTCAACACACACACCAGTCTTAATACATTATTATTGTCCCTTAATAATAATACTAGACTAGGGACCTTTAGGAATATTGATACAATTCTTATAATCTCATTTCTAAGTCACGTACTTAGAGATATAGAATTACATATCATATTCCAAGGACATTTATTAATCTAACATTTATATCACAGTAAATTAGGAATTAATAAATTATAAAGATAATAATCGATAGAACATAAACATTAATAATCCTAATGTCTTAAACTAAAACATCATATGTTGTCTCTAGGGCACAAACACTAACAATCTCCCACTTGCACTAGAGCCAATCACCCATGTATCTAATACTCATGGAACTAGTATGACAATCGTACTTCTGCTGCGACAAAGCCTTAGTCAGTGGGTCTGCAACACTATCATTACTATATATTTTACATTTATAACTCTTTAATCATTAATCTCATTAATAAGGCGTTATTGCCTAAGGACATGCCTAAACAGTCTCCATGGCTATTTTAAAAAATATCATATATTCGGCTTCCATAGAATCATCAATGTTCTTGCTGTGAACTATTCAAGCTAACATCAATTATATTTAGACAAAACACAAAACAGACATAAACTTGTAATCATCCTTGTCTGTCCAAAAATTAGGTTCAGAAACTAGTATCAGTGTAACCCTTTACAACCAGTTCCCTATCTTCTCCATATACCAAAAATAAATCTTTAGTCCTCTTTAAGTAATTAAGAATATTATTGAAAACTATCAAGTGACCCTCACATGGATTAGACTGGTATCTGATTGTCATGCTCAAAGCATACGAAACATCAGGATAAATACACATTATTGTACACATTATAGATCCAATTGCTGACGCATCTGGAACTTTCTCAAACGTCCCTTATCATCTAATGATTTAGGGGGCAATTATCTTTTGAGATCACTATCCCATGATACATCGAAGCATATCCTTTCTTTATCTCCTACATCTGATAAGTGGTATTTTATACCACTTAGAATGTCTTATAATGGCTTGAATTGATGTCTTCAAATCAAGTATTTGTGTATTTGACGCGTTTTTTTAGTGTTATTGCATTTCATGGTATAACTTGCGAATTTAGGGGGATTTCATCAAAATAAGCCTAGGGAAGTACTTGGAATCAGTTGCGGGAAGTTGTGCGAATAAATCAGCAAAATCAGGACCAGAAATTGGAATTTTCCAGAAGCTGTCCAGGCGCCCACCTGGGATGTGGGGTGACCACCTGGAGATGCAGGCGCCCGCTTGGAACCTGGGGCGGCCGCCTGGGGTCGGAATAATTAATTCTGGATTTTCTAATTAGACTTCTAGTGGGCTTCTAACGGCGCTGTTTCTTGTGGATTCTTATATAAGCAATCTTGGGAGACATTTCACAATAACAAGCAATAAAGAACAAGTATCAATCAAGCAAGGATCAAGGAGAGAAGATTAAGAAGACCGTTTTAGCACACCACAATGAAAAAGAGGAAGCATACGTTATCTTGTATTTCTTTTATTCGTTGTAACAGTGGATGCTAGTTTTCTTTACTTTGAACCTTAATACTCTTGTGACGTACTCTGGTTTTAATAAGTATTTTTATTAGTTTATATTGTCATGTTATTATCATGTTTTCATATGAACCCATGGTGACGATGAGTTCTATCATGGGCTAATCGTGATCATGGGGTCGTAGCAGATTTATTATGAATTTCTTTAGTTAATTGTTTAATACCTTGGTATGTGATGATTGTATGATATCTAGCATAGGTTGTGCTTATTCGTCTTATGTGTGTCACGAACATATAAGATAGCCTGTTAATCTCTTGTGAAGCGACAATGAATCTTGAGATTTAGAACTTGCCATGCTAGCATAGGTTCATGTATTGTATGCATGATTAGTGGGTAACTCTAACTGTTTTACTTGCCTAGTGTGATCATAATGAATAATTTGCGCTTAAATCGTTATGTTTTCAAATTTTGTAGACATATAGGGTCTCAACATAATTGATGCCTATTCAACTTCTATCTTAATTGTGGATGCTTGGTAGAATGGTACTGGGGCAATGAAAGTTGGCTTTTATCAGTTTCATGTTGTTCGATTAATGTCATCACCGTTACATGCTAAGGGTAATAACAATGACTATTGAAGAAAGTAGTAACGAAGTTATGATCTCATGTTTGTTTAATATTGTTAATTTAAGTGTTAATTTAAGTGTTTAATTCTCGTAGTTAATAATTAGTTAATCAACCTTAAGTGTTATTGTCTTGACATTGAGAAGTAATCATACATTGGTGAGTAAGTGTTAATTAAACATAATTAGTCTGAGTCTCTATGGGAACGAACTAAAAATTATTCTATATTACTTGTGAACGCGTATACTTGCGTGAATTATTAGCGCATGCTTTGTGCCTAACAAGTTTTTGGCGCCGTTGCCGGGGACTGGGTGTTAATTTGTTTAGTTTATGTACTTGCCATCAGCGGTCATTAGGACTCATTGATTAAGACTTGTTACTTATTGTTTCTGGTTGTGTTTCAGGTACTCTAACGAGCGTTTATTCAAACACGTTCTCGCACTCGCAAGAGGACTCTAGATACGGCTGAGGAGACAGACTCAGTTCTTGATATTTCGGAGAAGATAGATTTTGAAGATTCGGATAAAGAGAGTGAAAAGAAAGAACCGGTAACCATGGGTGATCGTATAGTTCCAGCAGATGTAGCTCTTATGGACTTTTCTCGGCCTAAAATTGATGACATTCAGTCAAGCATCATTCATCCGGCTATTCAGGCCAATACTTTCGAAATCAAGCCAGGAACTATTTAGATGGTGCAGAATTCTGTTTCTTTCGGAGGTGTTGCGACTGAAGATCCCAACATGCATTTAGGAATTTTGTCGAGATCTATAGTACTTTCAAATGTAATGGTGTTACTGATGAGGCTATCAAGCTGAGGCTTTTCCCATTCTCTCTGAGGAATAAAGCTAAGGACTGGTTACATTCTTTACCAGCTGGGTCCATCACTACTTGGGAATCTTGCGCAAATGTTTCTGGTGAAGTTTTATCCAATGGCCAAGACTGCGGCTATGAGGAGTGCTCTTACTCAGTTTGCACAGCAACCAACAGAATCTATGTGCGAAGCTTGGGAGCGCTATAAGGAGATGTTGAGAAAGTGTCCACATCATGGTATTCCTGACTGAATGTTGATCACTGGGTTTTATAATGGTTTGGGGGCCCAATCTTGGCCCATGCTCGATGCAGCAGCTGGAGGCGTCTTGTGGGCGAAAAGCTATACTGAGGCCTATAATCTTATTGAAACTATGGCCACAAACTGAAAGAGATGTGTCCTAAGTCCAATCATGTATGATAATTTAGGAATAACTTTTATGTAATCTGTTTTGATTTCATTGATATTAATAAAAGACTTGTTTTGGTTTTATTGCAGGCTTTATCTATTTAAGTGTTTAAGTAAGATATACCATAGTTTAGAGTAAAGCTTTTTATGGATTATGATGAGATCATAATAATGAGACCTAAAAGATGATAACTATAAACTTAAATTTTCCTGGTCGTAGGATACTAACTGGTAATTAGTAATCCGTAAAGATCGGTACATACTATGCTTGCTTCATCATGAAGGATGTCTGTTCTCATAGACATTTGTGTGGTGACACTATAGCTAGGTAGTAGTGCTATTATTATAAATAATTTCACTGAACATGACTCACACAGTGAACAACTTATGAGTTCACTCACGTGTCAGCAGTTGTTCACATAGTGATAGTTTGTACAAGTACCTTAGACTTGAGGTCATCATAGTCATCTGTGTACACTGAACTATGCTTTGGTTTAGTTCCCAGTCTCCAGGGACAATTATAAGGGCTCTACTGGGTATAGGAATTTGTACACGAAGATAGTGTATGCTCAATAAAGGATCTACCCCTTCCAGTGAAGGAAGAGGAATGTTCAATGCTGATCCACTTATGCTAGTTCAGGAATATCTGGTCAGAGTGAATGAAATTAGAAGGAGTTTCTAATTTACATTAAATAGAACTAAGCATAGTGAATGGGAAAGCAAATGATTAAATAAGATAGCGTGACACAAGTTCCGTGCCTTGTATTAATCGTGACATTGCAGGGTAGAAGGAATTGATTGTACGGTAACTACATCACTGAATAGGTTCTTGGTATTCTAAGCAGTGAATTCGTATTATCCGGATAGTCACGATATGCTGAAAAGTATCCCTCACGATGCAGAATAAATATGATTAATTTATTAATTAATCATATTTAATGAATTAGAGAATTTATATAATAATGATAAAATAGTTTTATTATTATTTATTTCTACTACCCGGCTTAATATTGAACCTACAGGGTCACACCATAAAGAGAATGATTTAATGGTGGAGGAATTAATTAATAATGCCTGGTAATTATTTATTTGTGAATAGATAATATATTAGCAGATTAATAATTGATTAAATGAGATTTAATTAATTCTTAATATTATTAACTTAAGAATTTTAATTTTGGAAATTAAATCAAGTGAGAGAATTATTTTTCTAAAGTGTTTATAAAAGGGATTAATGATTAAAAGGGGTTTTAATTATTAGATAATTGGTTAATAAGAATAATCAATTAAAGGGTTACATAATAATAATATTTATGGAAAATTTTCAGCTGAAAATTTTGCCTATAAATATACTATTATAAACCCTATTTGCCTAAACCCAAATAAATAACCCTAATTCTAAAGTAGAACAAGAGGGAGGCACTAATTCTCTCAACCTCTTCCTCCTCCATCACATTGTACTATTGGTGGATACCGGTGGAGTGCTTCACACTTGAGGAGCAGCTGCTAGGGATTTCCGTTCATCGTTCTTGGATCGCTATTAAAGACCTCCATCTTTCCATTAACGTAAAGCTTCTTAGGTAAACATACTGAACTAGGAATTAAATATTACTTTTCGCATGGATCCTACGAAGGGTTTCAGTTTTTTCTTAAGATTTAAATTTACGTTTTCGTTGCATTTATGTGCTAAAAACCCTTCAATGACATCAGAGCTACTTGCGAAAAGTTTTTAATTCGTTTATGTGTTTAACTGTTTTCGATATATGAGCATGTACGTGATTCGCCATGATTTGATGTTGATATAATATGCTTATATATGTATGGTTTGAATATATGGATATTCATGTGAGTTGTATAATCATAAGATGATTATGTAATCTGTATATATACTGATATATACATGATTTATGTTTGTTCTTATTATGAGAATCATTTTAGATACGGATTCTGAATTGGCTGCTGCAGATTTGCTGAAATCTGGGTCTGGTGTCCAATTTACGCAAACAAATACCCTATTCCAAAGGTAAACGAGCGTCTGAACAAAACTGATAGCAAAAGCTATCAACGACTCATCTGTAAGGCGTTTGACGTCGTTTACTGCCTGTAAATAGTGATTCTTGTTTTTCTGATTTGATTCTGATTTTTCTGATGTTTATCATATTTTTTTTATGATTTGATCATGGATAAAATGATATGTTAAGATCGGATTATGTGTTTTAACATGCTTTATGTGTTTTATGAGCATGGTGGATGGTTATGGCCTTTCGACCTTAGTGTAATGGTTTTGGTTTTGGTTTTAAATACGACTTGCATGTCGTCAATCTTTGTAATCATAAATCTCGAATGTAACTCGAGTTATTCTTGTAAGTTCATTAGATTAGTTTACTTTCAATCTATGTAATGTAATTGAAGACTCAAGAAGGCTATCCAATGGAGGTGATACAAAGAAGAAGACGAGGTATACAAGAAGTCTAAACAAAGAAGAAGACTTATGTAATAAGTAGTTTTATTATTCCCATCACCATATTAGATTGACCTTGATCTTTATCATGAGCTTGATAAAGATCACATATGATGGGGCCATAACCAAACACATTTACTTTATTGCACTTTACATTTACTTGTTTATTTAATTTTATATATGAGATATATGCCTATGTTTACCATGCGATGATAGATTTAGGTGAACTTAAATCAATATAAGGTGTGCTCTAGAAAATCTAGAATAGGAATCATTTCTTGCCTTAAGAATAATATTATGAATACAATCATGAGATTCTTGTGTTTATGAAACACGTAACTAAATATGAATTTCAATATTGAGAGAAAGGATGATTCTGTCAAAAGCAGATTTCTATCTGTAAGAAAGGGGGTATTAAGTGACGCCTCTTGACAATGCTCCCCCCGATCTGGGAATCATCTGATTATCGATTATTGATTTGAAATATTAATTTAAAGGAAGAATCTCTTTATAATATGATTATGATTGTAACATAATATAATCCCTTTAAAATTAAATAATATCAAGTAGTGATTGACCAATGACACAACGGGCTTGTGTCGGTCATAGCCTTCCAACATGGTAGAAAGTGGTTCTTATTTTTAAATTATTATCATTTCGTGTTACAAGCCGAGGGCTTTGACTTCAAAATAAGAAATACTTGTCTATTACATAGAGATGTGTACATTGAATTAGAATCTAAAGGTCGTTACGTGCTACAGCCGTGGGTCATTGGAGACTGATTCAATTGTACGAAATTTTGGGTTAGGCTTGACTTAGAATATTGAGTTTGTCGTGCTACAGCCGTGACTCAATTATTCAAGAGGCTAAACTTTTATTAGGGAATAACATAAGATGTAAATGACAAGAGTTGTCTGCCTATTGAACATCAAATGACGTTTCATGCTACAGCCGAAGTTGTGTGATGGAATGTAGGATCCCTATTCCCACTAGCATTATGAATGCTTAATTTTCACTTAGGGGTTGTATAAATTAGATAAACTAGTGAGAGCCACTTATGAATAAAGACCCGATTCATATAGTGTCTTGAAATGAAATTGAATATTTTCTAAGTGTTGTTATGTGTTCATCATTTACAGATTTACTATATTCGTGTTAGGTCACACACACACTGTAGAGGGGTGAATACAGTGTATAGTACACTCAAATCGAACTTTAAGAACTTAAGTAACAGAAAATAAACTTTATTGAAAAAATAAACTCTGTTATAGTATGGAACTGTTACCTCTCAGTGATGAACAAATATCACGAGAGCTGCTAGGGTTACAATGAATAATCTTTTATAATATTGATAACACTTATAGTGTAAACCCTATGTCTGTGTTTATATACTACACAGTTACAAGATAATCGCTAATTGATATGGAATATAATTCTGCTTCCTAAAATATATCAATCAGATATCTTTTCTTCCAAGTATTCCATTCTTCACGGAATTCCTTCTTCATGCATATCTCTTCTTATGTTTATCTCAATCTTCTTTCCTTTAATCAGCTACTGTCCTTATCTGATTATCCTTCAGCACTTAAGTTCTGATATCTATCTTCTGATGATTATCTCCTGATAACATGCGTACTGATATCCTTAAGTCCTGACTTCCAATATAAGTACCGATCAACAGTTAAGTACTGATTTATCCTGTTCAGTAAGATCTGAAAGCTAAACATAAAACATATTAGCCATGACATTATCAAATATATCTAACAATCTCCCCCAACTTGTAAATTAACATAATATACAAGTTTAACAGATATTGATGATGTCAAAAATATTAAGTACAAATGCATGAGAATTAGACTAGATAACTACAACTTACAGTCCTTAAAGTTTTTACCAATTTCAACTTCTGATAACAACTTCAGTCTGTATAAATATCAGAATTTAAGCAGTTGTAGATCTTCGACTTGGCTTCTTCAATTTCCGATCTCTCTGATGTCAGGAGTTGTTCTGAGATAGTTCTTCAACAAACATTTCTCAGCATATCTTAGTTCATCAATCATTCTCCTTTTAACATCTTTAAGCTCTGCAGTATCTTCACCAGTTTGAAAGATTGCTGCTCTGAGATCATTAATCTTTGCTTTTCTCAACTCCTGATCTAGTCTTATAACATAAGCTTTGTCAGACTCTAGATTAAATTCAAGTCCCTTAATACCAAGATACGTTCTGATCTGTGCAGTATTAGGCTTCATATCAACAATATCACAATTGTGATCTCTGTAATTTGGAACATATATGCTGTCAGACTTAACAGAATAAAGCCTTTTCTGTCTCAGAATCTGTTCTTTTAAGTAGTTTGCAGCAGTCTCTGTTATTCTGTCATCCACTTGAAGTAAGAAAAGTACATGCTCCAATTCTTCAAAATACTTCAATGGAATGGCATTTTGTCTTATATGATAAACCCTACCATCTGTCATGAAATACAACATGATGTATTCTTTCAAGTAGGTATGGTAAACCATCTGTACAGATTCCAGTTGATTCAATCTCTCAGGAGTTGCTCCAATACCTGGTTCACTCAAGGAAGTTGGATCATTGGTAGTGTTGTGTACTCTTATTTCATCAGCACTTCCCAATCCAGTTTTATCTCTAGCTTCCTTTCCAGTAACTACTCTTGCTTCAAAACCACTTGCAGTAGTCTTCAAAGATTGAGTCTGTTTTGCTTTAGTGAATCTTGGTAGGAGTGTCTTTGATCTATTTTCTGATATCAAGTTAACTTGAGCTCTGTCAGAGGTTACTTGCTTCTTTTGAATATCAGAACTTACAATTTCTTGACTCTGAACAACTTGAGCCATGGCAGAGGTTGTTTTAAGAACTTTTCTTGAAGTCATAGCAAGATCATCCTTTTTATCAGTAATTTCTTCTTCCTCAGGAGGTACATAAGCCTTGATAGGTTCACCAACCTTTTTTTTACCCTTTGATCTTGGATCTATCCGTGGTTGTGATCTAGCCAATGTTGCTTCAGTATGTGTCCTTTCTTTGATCACAATGCCTTTGAGTTTTGGAAGTGAATTTTTACCAGAAGCTTCAGATTTAGATGTGACTTTCTCTGATTTAAGTCTAGCTTCTTCTTCCTTTAAACTTTCCAAGTCCATTCCTGGATTTTCTTGAAGAAATAACTATCTTGACATTTCCTCATCAAGATCTAGAAGTTCATCAGAACTTATCCTTTTACCAGCAGCAGAACTTATTCTTTTCCCAGTATCAGAACTTGTCCTGTGACTAGCTTGTCTTGATGTAAACCTTCTACCTTGACTATGACCGCTACCCATTCCAGAGTATCCTTGATCATCATTTCCATCATCCTTTCCTTTCAGTGTCTTGTTAGTTTTGCATTTGGACTTAATTACCTTCTCCCCCTTTTTGGCATCAGCAGGTAGTAAAAGAGAGACAAGTAATTCCACTGAGGATTGGATTTCAGTAAGTTGAGATTGCTGAGAAACTTGATTTGTCAGAATGTCATCAATCTGAGCTTGTTGTTTCTCTTGAGTTTTCTCAATATAAGCAATCCTGTCAATGGTAGGTTGAAAGAACTTTTTCTTATCAATTTTCCAAACTTGTTCTTGTTTGATAAAGTTCTCCTGAATCTTGTGTAGCTCTGTATGAGTAGTTGAATGAAGACCTTGTAGATGTTTAGTACTCAATGCAGTGACTCTAAGCTGGGTTTTAAAATCATCAGAATTTAACATTTCATCAGCTTTAGTCAAGTGCTCAGCAAGATGTAATGCATTTGGAACACATGAAACTGAGTTCCATTCCTTAGTCCAATCCTGACCTGCAGGAGTTTCACTCCAAGGTACTGGTGCATCCCTGATAACAAACTCCTTTACCAGTTCAGACTTAGGAAGAGTAGGTTGAGGAGTATGTCCTGAAGGACCTGCTTCATCAGCATCTACAGTTGGAGCAGCTTCACCAGTATCTCCAGCATTTGCAGCATCAGAACTTAAAGAATCAGTATCTTCTGATAAGACAACAGTGTGAGTAGCAATGGAGGCTTCAGCATCCTCTAATTGCAGATCTGATACTAAGTTCTGATCAACAGCCAAATCCTGATGCTCGCCTAAAGTCTGATCATCAGCATCTTGATGCAGAGAAGGTGTTGTTGATAACTCTGGAGTTTGAACAGCATCAGTAACAGGTGTTGTGAAAGGATTATTTGCTGTTGGAGCTTCTAATAGAAGTACTTCAGACACAACTAAGTGTTGATCAGCAATATCAGCACTTGTGTCTGGATTACCAAGAGACGAAGATGGTGAATTAGCCCTGTCAGATACAGTTTCCTGAGATGGAGTGGATGGAGAAGAAGTAACTGGAGCAAATTCCTTGTCTTGTGAGATCAGAGATTTCTGATCCCCTTCCTTAGCTGCTTCCTCTTCATCATCTGAAATTGGCCTTTGTGCCCTCTGTTTCTTGTACTTCTTGGTTGATTTGGATTCCTTGGGAGTTTCAGGAACTATCATTCGTCTAAGCCTTTTGAGAAGCTTAGAACCCCCAATATCAGAATCCTTCTGAGAAGTTGCTTTCTCAGCTTCATTTACCACAGGCTCTGAAGAAGGAATCTGTTCCTCAGAATCTGATTCATCTCTCAAAGTAATCCTCCTCCTCTTTTGAGGTGTTTGAGGAACAGTCTTTGTTCTCTTTGGCTTAGAGGATGTAGGCTTCACAGTAGGGGCTGAAGAAGAAGGTTGAGCAGTCTGTGAAGTGGAGAGATAGGATTTGAGATAAGTTCTGAGGGTAGGCTGAGATATACCATGAGTAGTAGGGACTGAAAATGATGAATTTTGGTTATGGTGAGTTGGTTGAACATTGGAGTAAACAGATTGGTAAGTAGCAGGATCAGCATTTACCAGTATCTGTTTCACATACTGAGGAATCTGTAATGGTCTCACCATTGATTTCTTTGTGTCAGCATTTATCAGGTCGTTAAAGTACCTTTTTGCAACCTTAAAAGGTGGGGTTTGAGTGCTGACTAACTGGGGTTCATCAGTACAATACGTATAAATAAGTTGACAGAATCGAGCAAAGTAAACAACATTTCTATCCTCTGTCATCCTATCCCCAATAAAACCAATTAAAACAGTTGCAAAATCAAAGTGAGTTTGATTTATAAGTGCATACCCGATGTGCTGACTCATTATTGGGATAGCATCAAAGTTTGAACACTTGTTGCCAAAAGCCTTGGTGATGCAATCGAAAAAGAAACTCCATTCTCTTCTGATATGAGCCCGTTTTAATTGTCCTAGTTTCATCAGACTCTTTTCATATCCCAAATCAGTCATTAACTCCCGAAGTTCTGATTCCTCTGGTATAGAGAAAGTACAATCTTCTGGAAGATGTAATGCTCTTCGTACTGTACCAGGAGTGACTACATAGGATGAATCACCCACTTGGAAGATAATACTGGAAGTTCCTCTTTTACCACCATCATCAAAAACTCCAGTCCTCCAGAACCTCAGAACTTGTTGACTTGAAAATAATTCAGGCTGAGTTAGGGCGTACCCAACCTCACTATGTGCAAGAAGATCTTGCACAAAGTGCAATTCAGATGGAGCTTCAGTGTGATCAAGAACTGCAGCATAGTTGTTAGGGACAAACTTAGCTCCATCAATGATTAAATCCTTTGGTGCCATGTGAAAAAATTTAGAATTAAGTATGCCTGTTAGGTGTTTGATATAATGTCTGTATGAAAAACAACGGAAAAAGTAAAGTGAAGGAGAGTAAAAGTAAGAAGAGAGATAAAAGTTGAAGAAATTAAAAAGATTAAAGAAATCTTCTCTCTGCTGTACTTATACAAAAAAAATATTACCGTTGGACACCTGTTAGACATGCAGTAATAACGGATAGTTACTGGGCTCGAGAAAACAGTAATCATTACTTACCCATTTGCCGATCAAGGGAAACAATTTTAATTCAAAATTTAACCCGTTAGCACTGATTGAATTATTTTTCACTGCAACATTAATATTCTGAAAATAAATCATGTTAAAAATGACCGAGATAATTTCGATAAATAAGTGCTGACAGAGAATCAGAACTTAAATAAAAACAAAATTTAAATGGTCATCAGAATATCAATCAGGATTTATCAGCACAAGACAAATAACTCAGAGATCAAATCTTGAAGTAAAAACAATTTTCATTAATATATCAAGACAATACATTCATGAATTGGAAATTTACATCAGTACTTATACAAGATTTTCCCTAAGCTTCTAACTCTAACATCAACAGCCTTAGTCCTAGCTAAGAAGCCTGACAAAGCTGATGATGAAGAAAAACAGGAAGAAGACGAGATTAAGTCATCTTCTTCTTTCTACTCTAGACAAACAGAATGGCGAGTCTGATGATTCGCTCTTGTTGGCGGAGAGCTTCCAGCCTTTCCTCCTCCAATCGCTCCAGATGGCGATGGTAGTCCATATAGAAGAACAGGAGGCGTGTCAGTACCTCCTGTGGGACAGAGTCCCATATCTCCTCAGGAATGGCTGTGACATGCCATTCCTGCTGCCATCCAGCACAACTTAGCTCCATATTGAAGGTTTGGTAGTTCAAAAACATGTTATATCTGACCATTATGTTTTTGAAAGAAAAAAAAGAAGGATAAGTGTGTGAGAAGAATGTGATGGAAAGACTAATGTGAAGTGGTTGTTTATATAGGCAATAGAATGCCAGGAGATGCAAAGATATTTAATGCTGACAGGTAGATTTAAGTCTACCTCGTCTCCCCAGACTTGAAAAAAAAACTGTCATTGGAAAGAGGAATCATGGTCTAGACCACACAAGACACAAGAAACAGTGGACTGTTCAAGTACGAATACCATTAATCCTAATCATAGTGACTATTAATCTTCCACTTCAACATATTCTAGTTTGAACTGAGACTGTTATCAAATTTTATTCACAGAGAAGCCAAGTAAAGGATTAGACTGAGAAATCAGAACTTAGACCTATACCAGAACTTAACAGTCATCAGAACATAATTTCTTAACTCGAAAAAGAAATGCCCATCTTAGTAAATCCTCATACAAGTTCTGAGTTATAGACGTCAGAACTTAATCATCAGAACGTGTAACTAGAACTTGTCCTTATAATTTGTGCAAAAATGACACAATGACTGTTTATCTAAAATAACATGGACCACCACAGAAATTTTCATCATTCAGATGGAGTGATTAGTGTGTGCATTAAGCTAAATAACAGACAAAAAGTAAAGTCTGATTCACTTCAGTACATCTTAGAAATAAGGCATAACTAAAATTTTGCTAAAGAGCTGTCATTATCCTGAAACCTACTGATGAATGAGTTCATGCTTGAGTCCACCTCAACTGTTTTGTGCTAATTTTATGCATCTTTGGAAATTCTATTTTACAGTGGCTTCTCAGTGTAAGTGAGTCACGACTGTTTATCAGAATTTATGCTATTATCAGAGTATTTCTCCAGTAATCATAGAGTGTGAAAAGTCACCAAGAAAATATTTTGCTTTTCTAATACATATTTACTTAATACCAGCAATGCACTTGGGTCGTCCCTTCCATATTTTTACTGTAGATCTCAAAGGAGTACCTGATTTTATTCTTTGATCTTTTTGCTTTTTCTTTTGATAGGTGAGGTTTATCAGCACTTAGTACATTCAGCAGTTTTACTAGTATCAGAACTTAACAGATGGGTATCATTATTCTAATTTGTGACTTAGTAATAAGATATACAAAGTAAACTTAACTAAGCTCAATTATCAGAATTTGCTAGTGTCATAAGATTTCCACTGAAATAATTACTTCTTACATGGAATCATTTGTTTATTGAAGACTACTAGGTCAGTATCTAGCACAGTTATCCTCATAGGATTGAATAGGTACTAGAACAGACATATCACTTATCAGAGTTTAGAAACATATATCAGACAACAGTTAGTACTTAAAGACATTTATCAATTAAGCACAAAATATACAATGTGATTAAATCTGTAAATACTGAGCATAAAGTCTGATAACACAGAACAAGTCTAAGCAGATTTAGAGAAAGAACCTGAAACCATTCCAAGTTCATTTACCAATCTTGTAAAAGTAGCTTCACACAGTGGTTTTGTGAAGATATCTGCCACTTGTTGATCTGTGGGAACAAAATGCAATTCCACTGTACCTTCATCCACATGTTCCCTGATGAAGTGGTACCTGATGCTGATGTGCTTTGTCAAAGAGTGTTGAACTGGATTACCTGTCATAGCAATAGCACTTTGATTATCACAGTAAATAGGGATTTTGAAATATGTTAACCCATAATCCAGTAACTGATTCTTCATCCAAAGAATCTGTGCACAACAGCTTCCTGCAGCAATATACTCTGCTTCTGCAGTTGATGTGGAAATTGACTTTTGTTTCTTGATGTACCAAGAAACCAATCTGCCTCCAAGAAATTGGTAGCTTCCACTTGTGCTTTTCCTGTCTATTTTGCACCCTACAAAATCTGCATCTGAGTAACCTATTAGTTTAAAATCTGATTCTCTAGGATACCATAATCCCAGAGCAGCTGTTCCTTTAAGATACTTAAAGATTCTTTTTACAGCTGTTAAGTGAGGTTCTCTTGGATCTGCTTGAAATCTTGCACAAAGACAGGTAGCATACATGATATCAGGTCTACTAGCAGTTAGATAGAGTAGAGAGCCAATCATACCTCTGTAGTCAGTAATATCTACTGATTTACCGGTATCCTTATCCATTTTTGTAGCAGTGGCCATTGGAGTGGATGCACTTGAACAATCTTGCATTCCAAATTTCTTCAGCAAGTTTCTGGTGTACTTGGTTTGACAAATAAAAGTGCTTTCCTCATTCTGCTTGACTCGAAGGCCCAGAAAATAGCTAAGTTCCCCCATCATACTCATCTGATATCTTGACTGCATTAGTTTGGCAAACTTCTTGCAAAGTTTGTCATTTGTAGATCCAAAAATGATATCATCAACATAAATCTGGACCAGAAGTAAGTCCTTTCCATGGTTAAGGTAGAACAGTGTTTTGTCTATTGTCCCTCTGTTGAATCCACTTTCCAGAAGAAACTGAGCTAAAGTCTCATACCATGCTCTAGGAGCTTGCTTAAGTCCATAAAGTACTTTATCAAGCCTGTAGACATAATCTGGATGTTTGGTATCTACAAAACCTGGAGGTTGTTCAACATATACCTCTTCCTCCAATTCTCCATTGAGAAAAGCACTTTTCACATTCATTTGAAAGACAGTAAACTTTTTGTGAGCAACATAAGCCAAAAATATCCTTATGGCTTCTAACCTAGCAACTGGTGCAAATGTTTCATCATAATCAATTCCCTCCTGTTGAGAATATCCTTTTGCAACCAGCCTTGCCTTATTCCTTGTAATTATGCCATCACTGTCAGTTTTGTTTCTGAATACCCACTTTGTACCAACAACAGATCTATTCTTTGGTCTTGGCACTAGGGTCCAGACTTTGTTTCTTTCAAATTCATTCAACTCTTCCTGCATTGCTTGCACCCAATCAGCATCTTGAAGAGCTTCTTCCACTTTCTTTGGCTCAGTCTGAGAGAGAAAAGAATTGTAAAGACATTCATTTGAAGTACCTGTTCTAGTTCTGACACCTGCATCAGGATTTCCAATTATCAAATCAGGTGTATGTGATTTTGTCCACTTCCTTGCAGATGGAAGGTTTTCTCTAGAACTGGATGCTCCCCCATGATCCACGCTATCTTCATTTTCATTTTCTGATGCTCCCCCTGAAACTATGCTCTCTGAGTTGGATTCTTCAGTATTTAGATTTTCAGCACTATCAGAACTTGGCTTATCAGAACTTGATGAATCAGAACTTGAAGAGCCAGATGCATGTTCTGATGTTTCTTGAGATGTGGTAGGATCTTGAGTATGCTCCCCCTGCATAGGTGCATCTTCCTTTGACGTAGTCACCACAGTTTCAATAACATCAGAGTTTAATCTATCAGAGTTTACAGTATCAGGACTTAGATTGTCAGGATTTTCAGTATCAGAATTTGAGTCTTCATTTTCAAATCTCAGCTGATCATGGTCAATGAAATCTTCAAGACCAGTAATCTTCTTGTCATCAAAAGAGACATTGATAGATTCCATGACCACTTTCGTTCTCAAATTATATACTCTGAAGGCTTTTGTGGAAAGTGGATATCCAACAAAGATTCCTTCATCAGCTTTTAGATCAAACTTTGATAGCTGTTCAGGATGAGTCTTGAGAACAAAACACTTGCATCCAAATACATGAAAATATTTCAGATTTGGCTTCTTTTTCTTCACCATCTCATATGGTGTTTTTCCATGCTTGTTAATGAGTGTTGCATTTTGAGTAAAACAAGCAGTCTGCACAGCTTCAGCCCAGAAATAGGTTGGAAGCTTTGCTTCTTCAAGCATTGTACGTGCAGCTTCAATGAGAGTTCTATTCTTCCTTTCAACAACTCCATTTTGCTGTGGAGTTCCAGGAGCAGAAAATTCCTGCTTTATTCCATGGCTTTTGCAGAACTCTTCCATTATCAAATTCTTGAACTCAGTGCCATTATCACTCCTTAAAATTTTCACAGAATCTTTGACCATTTTATCCAGCTGTTTGACATGATCAATCAAGATAGATGCAGTTTTACTTTTTGTGTGCAAGAAATACACCCATGTGTATCTGGTGAACTCATCCACTATGACCAATGCATACTTCTTCTTTGCAATAGACATGACATTTACTGGACCAAATAGATCAACATGTATTTGATGATAAGGCTCAAGAATTGATGATTCAGTCTTGCTCTTGAATGAAGATTTTCTTTGTTTGACTTTCTGACATGAATCACAAAGACCATCAGGAGCAAATACTGTGTTTGGCAGTCCTCTCACAAGATCTTTCTTGACCAGTTCATTTATATTGTTGAAATTTAAATGAGAGAGTTTCTTATGCCAATTCCAGCTTTCTTCAATTGATGCTCTACTCATCAGACAGATTGCAGAACCATCAGTACTTGTTGAAAGCTTAGCTTCATAAATGCTACCATGCCTGTATCCTTTCAGAACAACTTTGCCTTTAGATTTACTCACAATTTCACAGTGTTCTTCAAAGAAATCAACATGATAACCTCTGTCACAGATTTGACTTATACTCAGTAGGTTGTGTTTAAGTCCTGAGACCAGAGCTACTTGTTTAATTATGATATTTCCAAGATTTATATTGCCATATCCCAATGTTTTTCCAATATTGCCATCTCTATAAGAAACACTTGGGCCAGCTTTCTCCACAAAGTCTGATAACAGGGCCTTATTTCCAGTCATATGTCCTGAACATCCACTGTCCAGAACTAGAATATTTTTCCTGTTGCCCTGCAATCACAAAGACCACTAATTATTAGTTTTAAGGACCCAGACTTGCTTGGATCCTTTGGCCTTATTAAGTTTGTTAACATTTGCAGCGGATTTAGCATCAGAGTTTATGTTAACATTTTTCTTATCAGAACTTACACTATCAGACTTTGAATCAGAATTTACACTAGAAGGAACAATGGAAACTTTCTTCAAAGAAGGTTTTATTTGATAATAATCATAGTACAAACTATGATATTCCTTACAAGTATAAATGGAATGCCATAAACTACCACAATGAAAACAAGGATTTTGTGGTTTGTATCTAACAGACTGACTCTTAACTCCTGATTTTGAAGGTAAGGAGTTAATATTCTTATTCTTCCTGCAAAAAGAAGCCAGATGGTTAGAACTTCCACAGTTATGACATGTTTTCCTAGGAGTATCAGGAACAGGTTTATAATCATTGCTTTTATTCACACCTTCTTTTCCATTCCTATTTTTCCTAGGTGATTTTACCTTGTTTGCATTCTTAACATCTTTCAGCTTATGTTTAAGCTGCTTCTTTGTCATTAAGCCTATGTTCACTTCAGCTGTCTTTTCCTGTTTTAGTTTGTCAGAAGCTAATTCCTCTTTAACTTCTGATTTCTCATTTTCAGACTTTACAGTTACAAACTTAACAGGTTTAAACTTTGGCTTTTGCTTAACAACAGGCTTAATTTCTTCAGTTCCTTTATCATTCTTATCTTCTCCATAACCTAAGCCCTCTTTCCAGTTTCCACTACTTAGCAAATTTTGAGTTGTTTTGCCAGAGTTAGTCCAAGTCCTGATAATCTCTCTTTCCTTTTCTAACTCAGTTTTTAGAGATTCATTTAATTTTAGCACTTCATTCCTAACATAAAAAGCATCATCTCTATCCTTCTGAGTTTGATGGAACATGACTAACTCTTTTTCTAAGAAATCATTTCTTTTCTTATATGCAAGATTTTCAGAAGTTAATCTTTCACATGTTAAAGTTTGATCTCTATAGCTAACAAACATGGTTTTAAGATATCTTCTCAACTCATTAATATCATCAGTATGAAAAGCATAAGTAGTCTGAGGTACCTTTGTTTCAGCAGCTTCAGAACTGCTCTCAGCACTTTCTTTATCAGCATTTGCCATCAATGCATAGTTCTCCTCACTTTCAGAGTCTGAAGTGTCTGTCCAGCTTTTCTGCTTTGTGACAAGAGCCTTGCCTTTGTCACCCTTTACCTTCTTGCAGTCAGGATATATGTGGCCTTTCTCACCACAGTTATAGCATTTAACATTGGTGTAATCTCCTCTGTCAGACTTTCCTCCTCTGCCTTCAGATCTTCTGAAATTCTTCTTATCAGAACTTATGCCTTTCCTGGAAAACTTCTTTTCCTTTATGAACTTCCTGTATGCAATCTTTGTGATTCCTTTCACCATAAGAGCACACAGCTTCATCATCTCCTGATCAGCATCAGTCTCAGGCAAGCTTTCAGAATCTGAGTCATCATCACTCTCAGAACTTGATGACTCAGTATCAGACTTTTTGAAAAGAGCTTTACCCTTGTCTTTCTTTGAGGAAGCTGCTTTGGGGAATTCTTCTTCAGCCTTAAGAGCAACTGTCCTTGACTTTCCTCCTTTCCTCTTGCTTCTTTGTTCCATCTCCAGCTCATGAGTCTTGAGCATTCCATAGATTTCGTCAAGAGTTGTTTCATCAAGATTGTAGTTGTCTCTTATTGTCGTTGCCTTCAAATCCCAGCATTCAGGAAGAGCTAACATGAACTTAAGGTTTGAATCTTCAAGATCATACTCTTTATCAACCAATGACAAATCATTCAAAAGTTTGACAAATCTATCATATAAATCATTCAATGACTCATTAGTCTTTGAGTCAAAGTGTTCATACTCTTGAGTGAGTATTGTCTTCCTGTTCTTTTTAATTGTGTCAGTTCCCTGACACCTTGTTTCCAGAGCATCCCATATCTCCTTAGCAGTCTTACAGTTGATTACCCTGTTTGACATTACATTATCAATGGCACTATGCAGTAAGTGTCGTACCTTAGCATCCTTAGCAATTGATGCTATGTCTTCAGCAGTATAATCACTCTTCTCCTTTGGTACGGTCTGTGCTGCTTCACCTGCAACTGCAACAGCGAGTTTGGTTGGTTTGTGAGGACCTTCCTTGATTCTATCAAGGTATTCTGGATCTGTTGCTTCCAGGAACATGGTCATCCTTACCTTCCATATGGGATATTCAGATGGTCTCAGTATGGGGACTCTGATGGTCTCATACCGACTCTGAATTTGTGTCTTTGGTGGTTCCTCAGTTGTGGTAGGCTTAGTTGGAGTTTCTGTGTCCGACATGATTGTGTTTGGATCTTTAACTGTATGTGTGTTAACAGAGTATCTCTGATACCAATTGTTAGGTCACACACACACTGTAGAGGGGGTGAATACAGTGTATAGTACACTCAAATCGAACTTTAAGAACTTAAGTAACAGAAAACAAACTTTATTGAAAAAATAAACTCTATCACAGTATGGAACTGTTACCTCTCAGTGATGAACAAATATCACGAGAGCTGCTAGGGTTACAATGAATAATCTTTTCTAATAATGATAACACTTATAGTGTAAACCCTATGTCTATGTTTATATACTACACAGTTACAAGATAATCGCTAATTGATATGGAATATAATTCTGCTTCCTAAAATATATCAATCAGATATCTTTTCTTCCAAGTATTCCATTCTTCACGGAATTCCTTCTTCATGCATATCTCTTCTTATGTTTATCTCAATCTTCTTTCCTTTAATCAGCTACTGTCCTTATCTGATTATCCTTCAGCACTTAAGTTCTGATATCTATCTTCTGATGATTATCTCCTGATAACATACGTACTGATATCCTTAAGTCCTGACTTCCAGTATAAGTACTGATCAACAGTTAAGTACTGATTTATCCTGTTCAGTAAGATCTGAAAGCTAAACATAAAACATATTAGCCATGACATTATCAAATATATCTAACAATTCGTTATGTCTTCTGCATTATCACTCCGGAGTATACTAGATGCTCACAAGTTGACTGGTCCTAATTTTGCTGACTGGCTTCGAAACTTGAGAATTGTTCTCAGGGTTGAGAAGCTGGAATATGTGCTTGACTCACCTAAGCCTACTGAACCTGCTAGCGATGTATATAATGATGAACATGTTGTGTATCGTAAGTGGATAGATGATGCAAATGTTGCTCAATGCATCATGCTAGCTTCCATGAACATTGAGCTACAGAAGCAACATGAGCATATGGATGCTCACACTATCCTTATGCATCTACAAGAGTTGTATGATGTGGCAGGGAGGACAGTTCGATATGAGATATCGAAAGAACTGTTCGGTTGTAGGATGACTGAGGTATCATTTGTGAATGACCATGTACTTAAGATGATCAATTTGATTGAACGTCTTGGACAACTTGGTTTTGCCATGGATGGGGAGCTGAGCTAAGACTTGGTCTTGCAATCACTTCCGAGTTAGTTCTCACAGTTTGTTGTGAACTTTCACATGAATAAACTGGATGTCAGCCTGCCTGAACTCCACAACATGTTGAAGACTGCAGAATCAAATTTTCCCCCTAAGAAGAGTTATGTTCTTCTAATTGGTGAAGGTTCCAATCCTAAGAAAAGAAAGAAGAACCCTTCCAAGAAGAAGAAAGTAGGTGAGAAAA
Organism: Apium graveolens; assembly: GCF_009905375.1. Lineage (NCBI taxonomy): Eukaryota > Viridiplantae > Streptophyta > Magnoliopsida > Apiales > Apiaceae > Apium > Apium graveolens. Next base: position 22,355 of record NW_027418579.1, read on the forward strand.
AGCCGGTTCCACCAAAAGCTGAATACCCCAAGAGCAAAGCTGTTTGCTTTTACTGTAACAAGGTGGGGCACTGGAAGAGGAACTGTAAGGTTTACCTTACAGAATTGAAGAAGAAGAAGGGTAGTGAGACTACCGCTTCTGATTCAGGTATGTTCATGATCGAAGTTAATATGTCACTAAGTCAAATTTCTACTTGGGTATTAGATACCGCCTGTGGTTCTCATATTTGCAATTCGTTGCAGGGACTAAGGAGAAGTAGGACTCTTGAAGAAGAGGAGGTGATTCTACGGATGGGAAATGGAGCAAGAGTTGCTGCTGAAGCTGTAGGATCATTTCATTTACATATGCATACGGGCAAGACTATTGTTCTAAATAATTGTTATTTTGTTCCCTTGATTATGAGGAATATTATTTCTATTCCATGTTAGACTTGGCTGAATTTTTGTTTGTTATTCAGAATAATAAATGTTCAATTCTTAGAGATAAAGTTCTTTATGGAAGTGGTATTTTAAACAATGGTCTGTATGTATGTGACATAGAGCATAATTTACTACAAATTGAACATACTAATAAAAAAAAGGATGATGAAAATCTCACTTTCTTGTGGCACTGCGGACTTGGTCATATTAGTGAAAATAGAATGCGGACATTGCATAAAGAAGGGTTACTTGACCCCTTTGATTTTGAATCATATCCTACATGCGAGTCTTGTCCATTGGGTAAAATGACCAAATCTCCATTTAGTGGAAATGGAGAGAGGGCTGCAGATTTTCTAGGATTGGTACACACAGATGTATTTGGACCAATGTCTACACAAGCCATGGGTGGATTTTCATACTTTATTGCTTTCATAGATGATCGATCTAGATTCAGATATGTGTATTTGATGAAACACAAGTCTGAAGCCTTTGAAAAGTTCAAAGAATATAAGTATGAAGTGGAGAAACAAACCAAACAAAGTATTATAACTCTTCGATCAGATCGAGGTGGTGAATACTTGAATGGAGAGTTTCTAGCATATCTCAAAGAAAATGGTGTAGTCTCCTAGTGGACTCCTCCATATACTCCACAGTTGAATGGGGTATCTGAAAGGAGAAATCAAACTTTGTTAGACATGGTTCGGTCCATGATGAGCTATGCGAATCTTCCAGTATTTCTGTGGGGTTACGCATTGGAAACCTCGGCATATTTACTGAATAAGGTGCCTTCCAAATCTGTTCCTCAAACTCCATATGAGATATGGAAAGAAAGGAAACCGAGTCTTAAACACGCTAAGATTTGGGGATGTCCAGCTTATGTCAAGAAAGTTGACCCAGATAAGCTGGAATCTCGATCTGTAAAATGTAATTTTATGGGATATCCTAAAGAGACTTTAGGGTATTACTTTTACACCGATCATCGGGTGTTTGTCTCCAGAGATGCTACCTTCTTGGAAAAGCAGTTTATCCTTGAAGGAAACAGTGGGAGCAAAATTGAACTTGATGAAGTTCAAGAAGCACAAACTATTACGGATCAAGTGGAAACACCTGTTCAGACTGAACAACCTTCTGTGGAACAACCCATTCGTAGGTCAGGGAGAGTGTCTCGCCAACCTGAGAGGTATTATGGCCTTGTCATTGAGAATGACAATGCGTTGTCAATCATTGATGATGACGACCCTGTGACCTATAATGAGGCTATGAGTAGTGTTGACTCAGAGAAATGGCATAGTACCATGAAATCCAAAATGGAATCTATGTATACCAATCAAGTATGGACTCTGGTTGAGGCGCCTGAAGGTGTTGAGCCTATTGGGTGCAAGTGGGTATACAAAAGAAAGATTGGAGCAGATGGGCAGGTGGAGACCTATAAGGACAGGCTCGTGGCAAAAGGATTCAGACAAAGGCAAGGGATTGACTTTGATGAAACTTTTTTGCCTGTAGCCCTGTTAAAATCAATTCAGATTTTGCTTGCGATTGCTGCTTACTACGACTATGAGATCTGGCAAATGGACGTGAAAACGGCCTTCCTCAATGGGAAACTTGAAGAGGAAGTGTATATGACACAGCCTGAGGGTTTTCTTTCCAAGGGAAATGAACACCTAGTGTGTAAGCTGCTTCGAATCATATATGGTTTAAAGCAAGCTTCTCGTAGATGGAACATCCGTTTTGATGAGACAATCAAAGAGTTTGATTTTATCAAAAACATAGATAAACCATGTGTCTACAAAAAGGTTAGTGGGAGCGCGGTAACATTTCTTGTATTGTATTGAAAGAGGAGACGTCAAGAGAGTTGACATACATAACAACGTAGCAGACCCACTCACAAAGCCACTTTCTCAAAGTCACTTTGATCGTCATAAAGACAAGATGGGAGATTGAAAGAGATGTGTCCTAAGTCCAATCATGTATGATGATTTAGGAATAACTTTTATGTAATCTGTTTTGATTTCATTGATATTAATAAAAGACTTATTTTGGTTTTATTGCGGGCTTTATCTATTTAAGTGTTTAAATAAGATATACCATAGTTTAGAGTAAAGCTTTTTATGGATTATGATGAGATCATAATAATGAGACCTAAAAGATGATAACTCTAAACTTAAATATTTCCTGGTCATAGGATTACTAACTGGTAATTAGTAATCCGCAAAGATCGGTACATACTATGCTTGCTTCATCATGAAGGATGTTTGTTCTCATAGACATTTGTGTGGTGAAACTATAGCTAGTATGTAGTGCTTATTATAGAATAAGTTCACTGAACATGACTCACACAGCTGAACAACTGATGGAGTTCACTCACGTGTCAGCAGTTGTTCACATAGTGATAGTTGTACAAGTATCCTTAGACTTGAGGTCATCATAGTCATCTTGTGTACACTGAACTATGCTTTGGTTTAGTTCTCAGTCTCCAGGGACAATTATAAGGGCTCTACTGGGTATAGGAATTTGTACACGAAGATAGTGTATGATCAATAAAGGATCTACCCCTTCCAGTGAAGGAAAAGAATGTTCAATGCTGATCCACTTATGCTAGTTCAGGAATCTCTGGCCAGAGTGAATGAAATTAGAAAGGAGTTTCTAATTTACATTAAATAGAACTAAGCATAGTGAATGGGAAAGCAAATGATTAAATAAGATAGGCTTGACACAAGTTTTATGCCTTGTATTTAATCGTGACATTGCAGGGTAGAAGGAATTGATTGTACGGTAACTACTCACTGAATAGGTTCTTGGTATTCTAAGCAGTGAATTCGTATTATCCGGATAGTTGCGATATGTTGAGAAGTATCCCTTACGATGTAGAATAAATATGATTAATTTATTAATTAATCATATTTAATGAATTAGAGAATTTATATAAATAATGATAAAATAGTTTTATATTATTTATTTCTACTACCGGCTTAATATTGAACGTACAGGGTCACAGCATAAAAGAGAATGATTTAATGGTGGAGGAATTAATTAATAATGGCTGGTAATTATTTATTTGTGAAATAAATAATTAATTAGCAGATTTAATAATTGATTAAATGAGATTTAATTAATTCTTAATATTATTAATTAAGAATTTAATTTTGGAAATTAAATCAAGTGAGAGAATTATTTTTCTAAAGTGTTTAGAAAAGGGATTAATGATTAAAAGGTGTTTTAATTATTAGTTAATTGGTTAATAAGAATAATCAATTAAAGGGTTATATTAATAATATTTTATGGAAAATTTTCAGCTAAAAATATTGCCTATGAATATACTATTATAAACCCTATTTGCCTAAACCCAAATAATTAACCCTAATTCTAAAGTAGAACAAGAGGGAGGCAACTAATTCTCTCAACCTCTTCCTCCTCCATCACATTGTACTCTTGGTGGATACCGGTGGAGTGCTTCACAATTGAGGAGCAGCTGCTAGGGATTTCCGTTCATCGTTCTTGGATCGCTATTAAAGACCCCCATCTTTCCATTAACGTAAGGCTTCTTAAGGTAAACATACTGAACTACGAATTAAATATTATTTTTCGCATGGATCCTGCGGAGGGTTTCGGTTTTTTTTTAAGATTTAAATTTACGTTTTCGTTGCGTTTATGTGCTAAAAGCCCTTCACACATGAGCATCAAAACCCTACTCAAAGGATGATGCCTGGGAAGGTAGAAGGCATTCTGGAAGTTGATGCAGCTACAACTATTGCAGCGTAGCTCCAAGCACTGTCTATGAAGGTCGATTCTTTAGCCAACTATGGAGTCAATCAGATAGCTATGGTCTGTGAGCTTTGTGCAGGCTCTCATACTACGGATCAGTGTTCTTTTGTTAATGAATCTGTTCTGTATGTGAATAATTATCAACGACCGTAGCATCCTGTGCCAACTATTTATCATCCTAATAACATAAATCTTCCCAATTTCAGCTGGAGCAATACTCAGAATGTTGTTCAGCGACCATATTAGCAAGCTGTAAGTAAGCAGTTGAATCCACCTGGATTCCAGCAAACTCAGCAATATGTTCAAAGGCAATCATATCCTCAACAAGGAGGTGCTGCTCCACCTTCTAGTGTTGATTTCGAGGAGCTAAAGTTGTTGTGCAAAAGTCAGGTTGTTTCTATCAAGACTTTGGAGAATCAAATCGGTCAAATAGCCAATGCCATGCTCAATCATCAACCAGGCATACTTCCCAGCGATACTGAAGTGCCAGGCAGGAAGGAAGCTAAAGAGCAAGTCAAAGCTATTACCTTAAGGCCTGGAAAAGTTGTTGATGCTAAAAAAGCAAAAGATAGAGAAGCTGAAGTTGTAGATGAAGAAGAAAAGCAAAAGGAGAAAGAGGGGGAACCAAGGAAGACTACTATTGAACACACTCTACCTGAGGGTACTACAGGGGAGAAACAACTCTATCTTCCACCACCTTTTCCTAAGCGATTGCAAAAACAAAAGCTAGATAAGCAATTTGGTAAGTTCCTGGAGGTGTTCAAGAAACTTCACATCAACATACCTTTCGCTGAGGCTCTGGAGCAAATGCCTAGTTATGCAAAATTCATGAAAGGTATTCTTTTAAGGAAGGTGAAACTGGATGATCTTGATACCGTTGCTCTAACGGAAGACTGCAGTGCAGTGCTGCAACAAAAATTACCTCCAAAGCTTAAAGATCCAGGTAGCTTCACCATTTCTTGCACCATTGCCAAGTTGTCATTCGACAAGTGCCTTTGCGATTTGGGAGCAAGCATCAATCTGATGCCGTTGTTTATTTTCAAAAAGCTGAATTTGCTTGATCCAAAGCCCACCTATATGTCTCTATAATTGGCTGATCGTTCTATTACATACCCACGAGGCATCGTGAAGGACATGTTAGTAAAGGTGGATAAGCTCATCTTTCCTGCAGACTTTGTCATTCTGGATTTCGAGGAAGATAAGAAGATTCCCATAATCTAGGGAAGACCTTTCTTGGCTACAGGTTATACCTTGATAGATGTGAAAAAAGGTGAACTTACGATGCGGGTGTAAGATCAGGATGTAACATTCAATGTATTCAATGTGATGAAATTCCCTACAGAAGATGAGGAGTGCTTCAAGGTGGATTTAATTGATTCTGCGGTAACTTCAGAACTTGTTCATGTGCTAAGGTCTGATGCCTTAGAAAAAGCCTTATTGGGGGAATTTGACAGTGAAGATGAGGAAGGCAATGAGCAACTACAATTTCTAAATGCTTCTCGTTCGAAGTGAAAGCTAGACATGCCATTCGAATTTCTTGGTAATACTGATCTCAAGAATGCTGAGGGAAAGCTCAAACCATCTATTGAGGAAGCACCTACTTTTGAGCTTAAACCATTGTCTGAACACTTGAGGTATGCTTTCTTAGGTGATGCATCTACTTTGCCTGTTATTATTGCATCTGACCTTTCAGGTAGCGATGAGGACAAGCTCTTGAGGATCTTAAGAGAATTCAAATCGGCCATCGGATGGACTATAGCAGATATAAAGGGATCAACCCTTCGTACTGCATGCATAAAATTCTGCTAGAGGAAGGTATCAAGCCAACTGTTGAGCAACAACGAAGACTGAATCCTATCATGAAAGGAAGTAGTGAAGAAGGAAATTCTAAAGTGGCTGGATGCTGGAATCATATATCCTATTTCTGACAGTTCTTGGGTGTGCCCTGTGCAATGTGTTACCTAAGAAATGAGGTATTACTGTGGTAGCAAATGAGAAGAACGAGCTCATCCCCACTCGAACAGTCACATGATGGAGGGTATGCATGGACTACAGAAAGTTGAATAAAGCAACGAGGAAGGATCACTTCCCTCTTTCATTTATTGATCAGATGCTTGACAGGTTGGCTGGTCATGAGTATTATTATCTTCTGGATGGCTATTCGGGTTATAATCAGATTTTGCTTTGCACCAGAAGATCAAGAAAAGACTACTTTCACTTGTCCATTTGGCACGTTTGCTTTCTGCAGAATTCTTTTGGCTTATGTGGTGCACCTGCCACTTTTCAGAGATGCATGTTGGCTATATTCTCTGATATGATTGGAAATAATGTCGAAGTGTTCATGGATGACTTCTCCGTCTTTGGACTTCGTTCGATGAATGTTTGAATAATCTCCGTTCGGTGCTCAAAAGGTGTATGGAAACTAA
>NW_027418580.1:0-145994 GCF_009905375.1 Apium graveolens
GTAACTTGTTTTAGTCTCGTACTAAAGTTTTATTTTTTAAAAAAGTTTATGAATGATCCAACATACGGATGTAAGAATATATTTTTTATATGAAAAAATTTGAGAAAAAAAATAAATGTGTTTGGTTTGTATTTTAAACAGTCAACGGTGTTTTGACCGTACTTGTAACTTTGTTTAGTCTCGTACTAAAGTTTCTATTTTTTAAAAAAAGTTATGAATGATCCAACCATACGGATGTTAAGAGCTATATTTTAGTGATATGAAAAAATTTGAAAAAAATAAATGTGTTTGGTTTGTTATTTTAAAGTCAACCTGTGTTTTGACCGGTACTTGTAACTTTGTTTAGTCTGTACTAAAGTTTCATTTTTTAAAAAAGTTTATGAATGATCCAACCATACGGATGTTAAGAACTATATGTTTTAGTGATATGAGAAAAATTTGATAAAAAATAAATGTGTTTGTTTTTGTTATTTTAACAGTTAACTGGTGTTTTGACCGGTACTTGTAACTTGGTTTAGTCTCGTACTAAAGTTTCTATTTTTTAAAAAAGTGTATGAATGATCAACCGTACGGATGTTAAGAACTTATGTTTTAGGGATATGAGAAAAATTGATAAAAAATAAATGTGTTTGGTTGCTATTTTAAAAGTCAACGGTGTTTTGACCGGTACTTGTAACTGTGTTTAGTCTCGTAATAAAGTTTCTAGTTTTTTTTAAAAAAGTTTATGAATGATCCAACCGTACGGATGTTAAGAACTATAGTTTTAGTGATATGAGATAATTTTGAAAAAAAAATAAATTTGTCTGTTTTGTTATTTTAACAGTTAACCGGTGTTCTGACCGGTACTTGTAACTTGTGTTTAGTCTGCGTACTAAAGTTTCTATTTTTTAAAAAAGTTTATGAATGATCCAACGTACGGATGTAGAGCTATATGTTTTAGGGATATGAGAAAAATTTGATAAAAAAATAAATGTGTTTGTTTTGTTATTTTACAGTTAACCGGTGTTTGACCGGTTACTTTGTAACTTGTGTTTAGTCTCGTACTAAAGTTTCTATTTTTTAAAAAAGTTTATGAATGATCCAACCGTACGGATGTTAAGAGCTATATGTTTTAGTGATATGAGAAAATTTGATAAAAAAATAAATGTGTTTGGTTTGTTATTTTAAAAGTCAACGGGTGTTTTGACCGGTACTTGTAACTTGTGTTTAGTCTCGTACTAAGTTCTATTTTTTAAAAAAGTTTATGAATGATCCAACCATACGGATGTTAAGATCTATATATTTTACTTATATGAAAAAAATTGAGAAAAAAATAAATGTGTTTGGTTTGTTATTTTAACAGTCAACTGTGTTTTGACCCGTACTTGTAACTTTTGTTTAGTCTCGTACAAAGTTTCTATTTTAAAAAAGTTTATGAATGATCCAACCATACGGATGTTAAGAGCTATATGTTTTAGTGATATGAGAAAAATTTGATAAAAAAATAAATGTGTTTGGTTTGTTATTTTAAAAGTCAACCGGTGTTTTGACCGGTACTTGTAACTTGTGTTTAGTCTCGTACTAAAGTTTTCATTTTTTTAAAAAGTTTATGAATGATCCAACCAATACGGATGTTAAGAACTATATTTTTAGTGATATGAGAAAATTTGATAAAAAAATAAAGTGTTTGTTTTGTTATTTTAACAGTTAACCGGTGTTTTGACCAGGTACTTGTAACTTGTGTTTAGTCTCGTACTAAAGTTTCTATTTTTTAAAAAAGTTTATGAATGATCCAACCGTAACGGATGTTAAGAGCTATATGTTTTAGTGATATGAGAAAAATTTGATAAAAAATAAATGTGTTTGGTTTGTTATTTTAAAAGTCAACCGGTGTTTTGACCGGGTACTTGTAACTTGTGTTTAGTCTCGTACTAAAGTTTCTAGTTTTTTAAAAAAGTATATGAATGATCCAACCGTACGGATGTTAAGAACTATATGTTTTAGTGATATGAGAAAAATTTGATAAAAAAATAAATGTTATTGGTTTGTTATTTAAAAGTCAACGGGTGTTTTGACCGGTACTTGTAACTTGTGTTTAGTCTCGTACTAAAGTTTCTATTTTTTAAAAAAGTTTATGAATGATCCAACCATACGGATGTTAAGATCTATATATTTACTTATATGAAAAAAAATTGAGAAAAAAATAAATGTGTTTGGTTTGTTATTTTAACAGTCAACCTGTGTTTTGACCCGTACTTGTAACTTTTGTTTAGTCTCGTACTAAAGTTTCTATTTTTTAAAAAAGTTTATGAATGATCCAACCATACGGATGTTAAGAGCTATATGTTTTTAGTGATATGAGAAAAATTTGATAAAAAAGTAAATGTGTTGGTTTGTTATTTTAAAAGTCAACCGGTGTTTTGACCGGTACTTGTAACTTGTGTTTAGTCTCGTACTAAAGTTTTCTATTTTTTTAAAAAAGTTTATGAATGATCCAACCATACGGATGTTAAGAACTATATGTTTTAGTGATATGAGAAAAATTTGATAAAAAAATAAATGTGTTTGTTTGTTATTTTAACAGTTAACCTGGTGTTTTGACCGGTACTTGTAACTTGTGTTTAGTCTCGTACTAAAGTTTCTATTTTTAAAAAAAGTTTATGAATGATCCAACCGTACGGATGTTAAGAACTATATGTTTTAGGGATATGAGAAAAATTTGATAAAAAATAAATGTGTTTGGTTTGCTATTTTAAAAGTCAACCGGTGTTTTGACCGGTACTTGTAACTTGTGTTTAGTCTCGTAATAAAGTTTCTAGTTTTTTAAAAAAGTTTATGAATGATCCAACCGTACGGATGTTAAGAACTATATGTTTTAGTGATATGAGATAATTTTGAAAAAAAAATAAATTTGTCTGTTTTGTTATTTTAACAGTTAACCGGTGTTTTGACCGGTACTTGTAACTTGTGTTTAGTCTCGTACTAAAGTTTCTATTTTTTAAAAAAAGTTTATGAATGATCCAACCATACGGATGTTAAGATCTATATATTTTACTTATATGAAAAAAATTGAGAAAAAAATAAATGTGTTAGGTTTGTTATTTTAACAGTCAACCGGTGTTTTGACCGGTACTTGTAACTTGTGTTTAGTCTCGTACTAAAGTTTCTAGTTTTTTAAAAAAGTTTATGAATGATCCAACCGTACGGATGTTAAGAACTATATGTTTTAGTGATATGAGAAAAATTTGATAAAAAAATAAATGTATTTGGTTTGTTATTTTAAAAGTCAACGGGTGTTTTGACCGGTACTTGTAACTTGTGTTTAGTCTCGTACTAAAGTTTCTATTTTTTAAAAAAAGTTTATGAATGATCCAACCATACGGATGTTAAGATCTATATATTTTACTTATATGAAAAAAAATTGAGAAAAAAATAAATGTGTTTGGTTTGTTATTTTAACAGTCAACCTGTGTTTTGACCCGTACTTGTAACTTTTGTTTAGTCTCGTACTAAAGTTTCTATTTTTTAAAAAAGTTTATGAATGATCCAACCATACGGATGTTAAGAGCTATATGTTTTAGTGATATGAGAAAAATTTGATAAAAAGTAAATGTGTTTGGTTTGTTATTTTAAAAGTCAACCGGTGTTTGACCGGTACTTGTAACTTGTGTTTAGTCTCGTACTAAAGTTTTCATTTTTTTAAAAAGTTTATGAATGATCCAACCATACGGATGTTAAGAACTATATGTTTTAGTGATATGAGAAAAATTTGATAAAAAATAAATGTGTTTGTTTTGTTATTTTAACAGTTAACTGGTGTTTTGACCGGTACTTGTAACTTGTGTTTAGTCTCGTACTAAAGTTTCTATTTTTTAAAAAAAGTTTATGAATGATCCAACCGTACGGATGTTAAGAACTATATGTTTTAGGGATATGAGAAAATTTTGATAAAAAAATAAATGTGTTTGGTTTGCTATTTTAAAAGTCAACCGGTGTTTTGACCGGTACTTGTAACTTGTGTTTAGTCTCGTAATAAAGTTTCTAGTTTTTTAAAAAGTTTATGAATGATCCAACCGTACGGATGTTAAGAACTATATGTTTTAGTGATATGAGATAATTTTGAAAAAAAAATAAATTTGTCTGTTTTGTTATTTTAACAGTTAACCGGTGTTTTGACCGGTACTTGTAACTTGTGTTTAGTCTCGTACTAAAGTTTCTATTTTTTTAAAAAAGTTTATGAATGATCCAACCGTACGGATGTTAAGAGCTATATGTTTTAGTGATATGAGAAAAATTTGATAAAAAAATAAATGTGTTTGGTTTGTTATTTTAAAAGTCAACAGGTGTTTTGACCGGTACTTGTAACTTGTGTTTAGTCTCGTACTAAAGTTTCTATTTTTTAAAAAAGTTTTTGAATGATCCAACCGTACGGATGTTAAGAGCTATATGTTTTAGTGATATGAGAAAAATTTGATAAAAAAATAAATGTGTTTGGTTTGTTATTTTAAAAGTCAACCGGTGTTTTGACCGGTACTTGTAACTTGTGTTTAGTCTCGTACTAAAGTTTCTAGTTTTTTAAAAAAGTTTATGAATGATCCAACCGTACGGATGTTAAGAACTATATGTTTTAGTGATATGAGAAAAATTTGATAAAAAAATAAATGTATTTGGTTTGTTATTTTAAAAGTCAACTGGTGTTTTGACCGGTACTTGTAACTTGTGTTTAGTCTCGTACTAAAGTTTCTATTTTTTAAAAAACGTTTATGAATGATCCAACCATACGGATGTTAAGATCTATATATTTTACTTATATGAAAAAAATTGAGAAAAAATAAATGTGTTTGGTTTGTTATTTTAACAGTCAACCTGTGTTTTGACCCGTACTTGTAACTTTTGTTTAGTCTCGTACTAAAGTTTCTATTTTTTAAAAAAGTTTATGAATGATCCAACCATACGGATGTTAAGAGCTATATGTTTTAGTGATATGAGAAAAATTTGATAAAAAAGTAAATGTGTTTGATTTGTTATTTTAAAAGTCAACCGGTGTTTTGACCGGTACTTGTAACTTGTGTTTAGTCTCGTACTAAAGTTTTCATTTTTTTAAAAAGTTTATGAATGATCCAACCATACGGATGTTAAGAACTATATGTTTTAGTGATATGAGAAAAATTTGATAAAAAAATAAATGTGTTTGTTTTGTTATTTTAACAGTTAACTGGTGTTTTGACCGGTACTTGTAACTTGTGTTTAGTCTCGTACTAAAGTTTCTATTTTTTAAAAAAGTTTATGAATGATCCAACCGTACGGATGTTAAGAACTATATGTTTTAGGGATATGAGAAAAATTTGATAAAAAAATAAATGTGTTTGGTTTGCTATTTTAAAAGTCAACCGGTGTTTTGACCGGTACTTGTAACTTGTGTTTAGTCTCGTAATAAAGTTTCTAGTTTTTTAAAAAAGTTTATGAATGATCCAACCGTACGGATGTTAAGAACTATATGTTTTAGTGATATGAGATAATTTTGAAAAAAAAATAAATTTGTCTGTTTTGTTATTTTAACAGTTAACCGGTGTTTTGACCGGTACTTGTAACTTGTGTTTAGTCTCGTACTAAAGTTTCTATTTTTTAAAAAAAGTTTATGAATGATCCAACCATACGGATGTTAAGATCTATATATTTTACTTATATGAAAAAAATTGAGAAAAAAATAAATGTGTTAGGTTTGTTATTTTAACAGTCAACTTGTGTTTTGACCCGTACTTGTAACTTTTGTTTAGTCTCGTACTAAAGTTTCTATTTTTTAAAAAAAGTTTATGAATGATCCAACCGTACGGATGTTAAGAACTATATGTTTTAGGGATATGAGAAAAATTTGATAAAAAAATAAATGTGTTTGGTTTGTTATTTTAAAAGTCAACCGGTGTTTTGACCGGTACTTGTAACTTGTATTTAGTCTCGTACTAAAGTTTCTATTTTTTTAAAAAAGTTTATGAATGATCCAACCGTACGGATGTTAAGAACTATATGTTTTAGTGATATGAGAAAATTTTGAAAAAAAAATAAATTTGTTTGTTTTGTTATTTTAACAGTTAACCGGTGTTTTGACCGGTACTTGTAACTTGTGTTTAGTCTCGTACTAATGTTTCTATTTTTTTAAAAAGTTTATGAATGATCCAACCATACGGATGTTAAGATCTATATATTTTACTTATATGAAAAAAATTGAGAAAAAAATAAATGTGTTTGGTTTGTTATTTTAACAGTCAACTTGTGTTTTGACCCGTACTTGTAACTTTTGTTTAGTCTCGTACTAAAGTTTCTATTTTTTTAAAAAGTTTATGAATGATCCAACCATACGGATGTTAATAACTATATATTTTAGTGATATGAGAAAATTTTGATAAAAAAATAAATGTGTTTGGTTTGCTATTTTAACAGTTAACCGGTGTTTTGACCGATACTTGTAACTTGTGTTTAGTCTCGTACTAAAGTTTCTATTTTTTTAAAGTTTATGAATGATCCAACCGTACGGATGTTAAGAGCTATATGTTTTAGTGATATGAGAAAAATTTGATAAAAAAATAAATGTGTTTGGTTTGTTATTTTAACAGTTAACCGGTGTTTTGACCGGTACTTGTAACTTGTTTTTAGTCTCGTACTAAAGTTTCTATTTTTTAAAAAAAGTTTATGAATGATCCAACCGTACGGATGTTAAGAACTATATGTTTTAGGGATATGAGAAAAATTTGATAAAAAAATAAATGTGTTTGGTTTGTTATTTTAAAAGTCAACCGGTGTTTTGACCGGTACTTGTAACTTGTGTTTAGTCTCGTACTAAAGTTTCTATTTTTTTAAAAAAGTTTATGAATAATCCAACCGTACGGATGTTAAGAACTATATGTTTTAGTGATATGAGAAAATTTTGAAAAAAAAATAAATGTGTTTGTTTTGTTATTTTAACAGTTAACCGGTGTTTTGACCGGTACTTGTAACTTGTGTTTAGTCTCGTACTAAAGTTTCTATTTTTTAAAAAAGTTTATGAATGATCCAACCGTACGGATGTTAAGAGCTATATGTTTTAGTGATATGAGAAAAATTTGATAAAAAAATAAATGTGTTTGTTTTGTTATTTTAACAGTTAACCGGTGTTTTGACCGGTACTTGTAACTTGTGTTTAGTCTCGTACTAAAGTTTCTATTTTTTTAAAAAAGTTTATGAATGATCCAACCGTACGGATGTTAAGAGCTATATGTTTTAGTGATATGAGAAAAATTTGATAAAAAAATAAATGTGTTTGGTTTGTTATTTTAAAAGTCAACGGGTGTTTTGACCGGTACTTGTAACTTGTGTTTAGTCTCGTACTAAAGTTTCTATTTTTTAAAAAAAGTTTATGAATGATCCAACCATACGGATGTTAAGATCTATATATTTTACTTATATGAAAAAAAATTGAGAAAAAAATAAATGTGTTTGGTTTGTTATTTTAACAGTCAACCTGTGTTTTGACCCGTACTTGTAACTTTTGTTTAGTCTCGTACTAAAGTTTCTATTTTTTAAAAAAGTTTATGAATGATCCAACCATACGGATGTTAAGAGCTATATGTTTTAGTGATATGAGAAAAATTTGATAAAAAAATAAATGTGTTTGGTTTGTTATTTTAAAAGTCAACCGGTGTTTTGACCGGTACTTGTAACTTGTGTTTAGTCTCGTACTAAAGTTTTCATTTTTTTAAAAAAGTTTATGAATGATCCAACCATACGGATGTTAAGAACTATATGTTTTAGTGATATGAGAAAAATTTGATAAAAAAATAAATGTGTTTGTTTTGTTATTTTAACAGTTAACCGGTGTTTTGACCGGTACTTGTAACTTGTGTTTAGTCTCGTACTAAAGTTTCTATTTTTTAAAAAAGTTTATGAATGATCCAACCGTACGGATGTTAAGAGCTATATGTTTTAGTGATATGAGAAAAATTTGATAAAAAAATAAATGTGTTTGGTTTGTTATTTTAAAAGTCAACCGGTGTTTTGACCGGTACTTGTAACTTGTGTTTAGTCTCGTACTAAAGTTTCTAGTTTTTTAAAAAAGTTTATGAATGATCCAACCGTACGGATGTTAAGAACTATATGTTTTAGTGATATGAGAAAAATTTGATAAAAAAATAAATGTATTTGGTTTGTTATTTTAAAAGTCAACGGGTGTTTTGACCGGTACTTGTAACTTGTGTTTAGTCTCGTACTAAAGTTTCTATTTTTTAAAAAAAGTTTATGAATGATCCAACCATACGGATGTTAAGATCTATATATTTTACTTATATGAAAAAAAATTGAGAAAAAAATAAATGTGTTTGGTTTGTTATTTTAACAGTCAACCTGTGTTTTGACCCGTACTTGTAACTTTTGTTTAGTCTCGTACTAAAGTTTCTATTTTTTAAAAAAGTTTATGAATGATCCAACCATACGGATGTTAAGAGCTATATGTTTTAGTGATATGAGAAAAATTTGATAAAAAAGTAAATGTGTTTGGTTTGTTATTTTAAAAGTCAACCGGTGTTTTGACCGGTACTTGTAACTTGTGTTTAGTCTCGTACTAAAGTTTTCATTTTTTTAAAAAAGTTTATGAATGATCCAACCATACGGATGTTAAGAACTATATGTTTTAGTGATATGAGAAAAATTTGATAAAAAAATAAATGTGTTTGTTTTGTTATTTTAACAGTTAACTGGTGTTTTGACCGGTACTTGTAACTTGTGTTTAGTCTCGTACTAAAGTTTCTATTTTTTAAAAAAAGTTTATGAATGATCCAACCGTACGGATGTTAAGAACTATATGTTTTAGGGATATGAGAAAAATTTGATAAAAAAATAAATGTGTTTGGTTTGCTATTTTAAAAGTCAACCGGTGTTTTGACCGGTACTTGTAACTTGTGTTTAGTCTCGTAATAAAGTTTCTAGTTTTTTAAAAAAGTTTATGAATGATCCAACCGTACGGATGTTAAGAACTATATGTTTTAGTGATATGAGATAATTTTGAAAAAAAAATAAATTTGTCTGTTTTGTTATTTTAACAGTTAACCGGTGTTTTGACCGGTACTTGTAACTTGTGTTTAGTCTCGTACTAAAGTTTCTATTTTTTTAAAAAGTTTATGAATGATCCAACCGTACGGATGTTAAGAGCTATATGTTTTAGTGATATGAGAAAAATTTGATAAAAAAATAAATGTGTTTGGTTTGTTATTTTAAAAGTCAACAGGTGTTGTGACCGGTACTTGTAACTTGTGTTTAGTCTCGTACTAAAGTTTCTATTTTTTAAAAAAGTTTTTGAATGATCCAACCGTACGGATGTTAAGAGCTATATGTTTTAGTGATATGAGAAAAATTTGATAAAAAAATAAATGTGTTTGGTTTGTTATTTTAAAAGTCAACCGGTGTTTTGACCGGTACTTGTAACTTGTGTTTAGTCTCGTACTAAAGTTTCTAGTTTTTTAAAAAAGTTTATGAATGATCCAACCGTACGGATGTTAAGAACTATATGTTTTAGTGATATGAGAAAATTTTGAAAAAAAAATAAATTTGTTTGTTTTGTTATTTTAACAGTTAACCGGTGTTTTGACCGGTACTTGTAACTTGTGTTTAGTCTCGTACTAATGTTTCTATTTTTTTAAAAAGTTTATGAATGATCCAACCATACGGATGTTAAGATCTATATATTTTACTTATATGAAAAAAATTGAGAAAAAAATAAATGTGTTTGGTTTGTTATTTTAACAGTCAACTTGTGTTTTGACCCGTACTTGTAACTTTTGTTTAGTCTCGTACTAAAGTTTCTATTTTTTTAAAAAGTTTATGAATGATCCAACCATACGGATGTTAATAACTATATATTTTAGTGATATGAGAAAATTTTGATAAAAAAATAAATGTGTTTGGTTTGCTATTTTAACAGTTAACCGGTGTTTTGACCGGTACTTGTAACTTGTGTTTAGTCTCGTACTAAAGTTTCTATTTTTTTAAAGTTTATGAATGATCCAACCGTACGGATGTTAAGAGCTATATGTTTTAGTGATATGAGAAAAATTTGATAAAAAAATAAATGTGTTTGGTTTGTTATTTTAACAGTTAACCGGTGTTTTGACCGGTACTTGTAACTTGTTTTTAGTCTCGTACTAAAGTTTCTATTTTTTAAAAAAAGTTTATGAATGATCCAACCGTACGGATGTTAAGAACTATATGTTTTAGGGATATGAGAAAAATTTGATAAAAAAATAAATGTGTTTGGTTTGTTATTTTAAAAGTCAACCGGTGTTTTGACCGGTACTTGTAACTTGTGTTTAGTCTCGTACTAAAGTTTCTATTTTTTTAAAAAAGTTTATGAATAATCCAACCGTACGGATGTTAAGAACTATATGTTTTAGTGATATGAGAAAATTTTGAAAAAAAAATAAATGTGTTTGTTTTGTTATTTTAACAGTTAACCGGTGTTTTGACCGGTACTTGTAACTTGTGTTTAGTCTCGTACTAAAGTTTCTATTTTTTAAAAAAGTTTATGAATGATCCAACCGTACGGATGTTAAGAGCTATATGTTTTAGTGATATGAGAAAAATTTGATAAAAAAATAAATGTGTTTGTTTTGTTATTTTAACAGTTAACCGGTGTTTTGACCGGTACTTGTAACTTGTGTTTAGTCTCGTACTAAAGTTTCTATTTTTTTAAAAAGTTTATGAATGATCCAACCGTACGGATGTTAAGAGCTATATGTTTTAGTGATATGAGAAAAATTTGATAAAAAAATAAATGTGTTTGGTTTGTTATTTTAAAAGTCAACGGGTGTTTTGACCGGTACTTGTAACTTGTGTTTAGTCTCGTACTAAAGTTTCTATTTTTTAAAAAAAGTTTATGAATGATCCAACCATACGGATGTTAAGATCTATATATTTTACTTATATGAAAAAAAATTGAGAAAAAAATAAATGTGTTTGGTTTGTTATTTTAACAGTCAACCTGTGTTTTGACCCGTACTTGTAACTTTTGTTTAGTCTCGTACTAAAGTTTCTATTTTTTAAAAAAGTTTATGAATGATCCAACCATACGGATGTTAAGAGCTATATGTTTTAGTGATATGAGAAAAATTTGATAAAAAATAAATGTGTTTGGTTTGTTATTTTAAAAGTCAACCGGTGTTTTGACCGGTACTTGTAACTTATGTTTAGTCTCGTACTAAAGTTTTCATTTTTTTAAAAAAGTTTATGAATGATCCAACCATACGGATGTTAAGAACTATATGTTTTAGTGATATGAGAAAAATTTGATAAAAAAATAAATGTGTTTGTTTTGTTATTTTAACAGTTAACCGGTGTTTTGACCGGTACTTGTAACTTGTGTTTAGTCTCGTACTAAAGTTTCTATTTTTTAAAAAAGTTTATGAATGATCCAACCGTACGGATGTTAAGAGCTATATGTTTTAGTGATATGAGAAAAATTTGATAAAAAAATAAATGTGTTTGGTTTGTTATTTTAAAAGTCAACCGGTGTTTTGACCGGTACTTGTAACTTGTGTTTAGTCTCGTACTAAAGTTTCTAGTTTTTTAAAAAAGTTTATGAATGATCCAACCGTACGGATGTTAAGAACTATATGTTTTAGTGATATGAGAAAAATTTGATAAAAAAATAAATGTATTTGGTTTGTTATTTTAAAAGTCAACGGGTGTTTTGACCGGTACTTGTAACTTGTGTTTAGTCTCGTACTAAAGTTTCTATTTTTTAAAAAAAGTTTATGAATGATCCAACCATACGGATGTTAAGATCTATATATTTTACTTATATGAAAAAAAATTGAGAAAAAAATAAATGTGTTTGGTTTGTTATTTTAACAGTCAACCTGTGTTTTGACCCGTACTTGTAACTTTTGTTTAGTCTCGTACTAAAGTTTCTATTTTTTAAAAAAGTTTATGAATGATCCAACCATACGGATGTTAAGAGCTATATGTTTTAGTGATATGAGAAAAATTTGATAAAAAAGTAAATGTGTTTGGTTTGTTATTTTAAAAGTCAACCGGTGTTTTGACCGGTACTTGTAACTTGTGTTTAGTCTCGTACTAAAGTTTTCATTTTTTTAAAAAAGTTTATGAATGATCCAACCATACGGATGTTAAGAACTATATGTTTTAGTGATATGAGAAAAATTTGATAAAAAAATAAATGTGTTTGTTTTGTTATTTTAACAGTTAACTGGTGTTTTGACCGGTACTTGTAACTTGTGTTTAGTCTCGTACTAAAGTTTCTATTTTTTAAAAAAAGTTTATGAATGATCCAACCGTACGGATGTTAAGAACTATATGTTTTAGGGATATGAGAAAAATTTGATAAAAAAATAAATGTGTTTGGTTTGCTATTTTAAAAGTCAACCGGTGTTTTGACCGGTACTTGTAACTTGTGTTTAGTCTCGTAATAAAGTTTCTAGTTTTTTAAAAAAGTTTATGAATGATCCAACCGTACGGATGTTAAGAACTATATGTTTTAGTGATATGAGATAATTTTGAAAAAAAAATAAATTTGTCTGTTTTGTTATTTTAACAGTTAACCGGTGTTTTGACCGGTACTTGTAACTTGTGTTTAGTCTCGTACTAAAGTTTCTATTTTTTTAAAAAGTTTATGAATGATCCAACCGTACGGATGTTAAGAGCTATATGTTTTAGTGATATGAGAAAAATTTGATAAAAAAATAAATGTGTTTGGTTTGTTATTTTAAAAGTCAACAGGTGTTTTGACCGGTACTTGTAACTTGTGTTTAGTCTCGTACTAAAGTTTCTATTTTTTAAAAAAGTTTTTGAATGATCCAACCGTACGGATGTTAAGAGCTATATGTTTTAGTGATATGAGAAAAATTTGATAAAAAAATAAATGTGTTTGGTTTGTTATTTTAAAAGTCAACCGGTGTTTTGACCGGTACTTGTAACTTGTGTTTAGTCTCGTACTAAAGTTTCTAGTTTTTTAAAAAAGTTTATGAATGATCCAACCGTACGGATGTTAAGAACTATATGTTTTAGTGATATGAGAAAAATTTGATAAAAAAATAAATGTATTTGGTTTGTTATTTTAAAAGTCAACGGGTGTTTTGACCGGTACTTGTAACTTGTGTTTAGTCTCGTACTAAAGTTTCTATTTTTTAAAAAAGTTTATGAATGATCCAACCATACGGATGTTAAGATCTATATATTTTACTTATATGAAAAAAAATTGAGAAAAAAATAAATGTGTTTGGTTTGTTATTTTAACAGTCAACCTGTGTTTTGACCCGTACTTGTAACTTTTGTTTAGTCTCGTACTAAAGTTTCTATTTTTTAAAAAAGTTTATGAATGATCCAACCATACGGATGTTAAGAGCTATATGTTTTAGTGATATGAGAAAAATTTGATAAAAAAGTAAATGTGTTTGATTTGTTATTTTAAAAGTCAACCGGTGTTTTGACCGGTACTTGTAACTTGTGTTTAGTCTCGTACTAAAGTTTTCATTTTTTTAAAAAAGTTTATGAATGATCCAACCATACGGATGTTAAGAACTATATGTTTTAGTGATATGAGAAAAATTTGATAAAAAAATAAATGTGTTTGTTTTGTTATTTTAACAGTTAACTGGTGTTTTGACCGGTACTTGTAACTTGTGTTTAGTCTCGTACTAAAGTTTCTATTTTTTAAAAAAGTTTATGAATGATCCAACCGTACGGATGTTAAGAACTATATGTTTTAGGGATATGAGAAAAATTTGATAAAAAAATAAATGTGTTTGGTTTGCTATTTTAAAAGTCAACCGGTGTTTTGACCGGTACTTGTAACTTGTGTTTAGTCTCGTAATAAAGTTTTTAGTTTTTTAAAAAAGTTTATGAATGATCCAACCGTACGGATGTTAAGAACTATATGTTTTAGTGATATGAGATAATTTTGAAAAAAAAATAAATTTGTCTGTTTTGTTATTTTAACAGTTAACCGGTGTTTTGACCGGTACTTGTAACTTGTGTTTAGTCTCGTACTAAAGTTTCTATTTTTTTAAAAATTTTATGAATGATCCAACCGTACGGATGTTAAGAGCTATATGTTTTAGTGATATGAGAAAAATTTGATAAAAAAGTAAATGTGTTTGGTTTGTTATTTTAAAAGTCAACCGGTGTTTTGACCGGTACTTGTAACTTGTGTTTAGTCTCGTACTAAAGTTTTCATTTTTTTAAAAAAGTTTATGAATGATCCAACCATACGGATGTTAAGAACTATATGTTTTAGTGATATGAGAAAAATTTGATAAAAAAATAAATGTGTTTGTTTTGTTATTTTAACAGTTAACTGGTGTTTTGACCGGTACTTGTAACTTGTGTTTAGTCTCGTACTAAAATTTCTATTTTTTAAAAAAAGTTTATGAATGATCCAACCGTACGGATGTTAAGAACTATATGTTTTAGGGATATGAGAAAAATTTGATAAAAAAATAAATGTGTTTGGTTTGCTATTTTAAAAGTCAACCGGTGTTTTGACCGGTACTTGTAACTTGTGTTTAGTCTCGTAATAAAGTTTCTAGTTTTTTAAAAAAGTTTATGAATGATCCAACCGTACGGATGTTAAGAACTATATGTTTTAGTGATATGAGATAATTTTGAAAAAAAAATAAATTTGTCTGTTTTGTTATTTTAACAGTTAACCGGTGTTTTGACCGGTACTTGTAACTTGTGTTTAGTCTCGTACTAAAGTTTCTATTTTTTTAAAAATTTTATGAATGATCCAACCGTACGGATGTTAAGAGCTATATGTTTTAGTGATATGAGAAAAATTTGATAAAAAAGTAAATGTGTTTGGTTTGTTATTTTAAAAGTCAACCGGTGTTTTGACCGGTACTTGTAACTTGTGTTTAGTCTCGTACTAAAGTTTTCATTTTTTTAAAAAAGTTTATGAATGATCCAACCATACGGATGTTAAGAACTATATGTTTTAGTGATATGAGAAAAATTTGATAAAAAAATAAATGTGTTTGTTTTGTTATTTTAACAGTTAACTGGTGTTTTGACCGGTACTTGTAACTTGTGTTTAGTCTCGTACTAAAATTTCTATTTTTTTAAAAAGTTTATGAATGATCCAACCGTACGGATGTTAAGAGCTATATGTTTTAGTGATATGAGAAAAATTTGATAAAAAAATAAATGTGTTTGGTTTGTTATTTTAAAAGTCAACAGGT
The DNA here is from genome assembly GCF_009905375.1 of Apium graveolens. Lineage (NCBI taxonomy): Eukaryota > Viridiplantae > Streptophyta > Magnoliopsida > Apiales > Apiaceae > Apium > Apium graveolens. Next base: position 15,198 of record NW_027418580.1, read on the forward strand.
GTTTTGACCGGTACTTGTAACTTGTGTTTAGTCTCGTACTAAAGTTTCTATTTTTTAAAAAAAGTTTATGAATGATCCAACCATACGGATGTTAAGATCTATATATTTTACTTATATGAAAAAAATTGAGAAAAAAATAAATGTGTTAGGTTTGTTATTTTAACAGTCAACTTGTGTTTTGACCCGTACTTGTAACTTTTGTTTAGTCTCGTACTAAAGTTTCTATTTTTTAAAAAAGTTTATGAATGATCCAACCGTACGGATGTTAAGAACTATATGTTTTAGGGATATGAGAAAAATTTGATAAAAAAATAAATGTATTTGGTTTGTTATTTTAAAAGTCAACCGGTGTTTTGACCGGTACTTGTAACTTGTATTTAGTCTCGTACTAAAGTTTCTATTTTTTTAAAAAAGTTTATGAATGATCCAACCGTACGGATGTTAAGAACTATATGTTTTAGTGATATGAGAAAATTTTGAAAAAAAATAAATTTGTTTGTTTTGTTATTTTAACAGTTAACCGGTGTTTTGACCGGTACTTGTAACTTGTGTTTAGTCTCGTACTAATGTTTCTATTTTTTTAAAAAGTTTATGAATGATCCAACCGTACGGATATTAAGAGCTATATGTTTTAGTGATATGAGAAAAATTTGATAAAAAAATAAATGTGTTTGGTTTGTTATTTTAAAAGTCAACAGGTGTTTTGACCGGTACTTGTAACTTGTGTTTAGTCTCGTACTAAAGTTTCTATTTTTTAAAAAAAGTTTATGAATGATCCAACCATACGGATGTTAAGATCTATATATTTTACTTATATGAAAAAAAATTGAGAAAAAAATAAATGTGTTTGGTTTGTTATTTTAACAGTCAACCTGTGTTTTGACCCGTACTTGTAACTTTTGTTTAGTCTCGTACTAAAGTTTCTATTTTTTAAAAAAGTTTATGAATGATCCAACCATACGGATGTTAAGAGCTATATGTTTTAGTGATATGAGAAAAATTTGATAAAAAAGTAAATGTGTTTGATTTGTTATTTTAAAAGTCAACCGGTGTTTTGACCGGTACTTGTAACTTGTGTTTAGTCTCGTACTAAAGTTTTCATTTTTTTAAAAAAGTTTATGAATGATCCAACCATACGGATGTTAAGAACTATATGTTTTAGTGATATGAGAAAAATTTGATAAAAAAATAAATGTGTTTGTTTTGTTATTTTAACAGTTAACTGGTGTTTTGACCGGTACTTGTAACTTGTGTTTAGTCTCGTACTAAAGTTTCTATTTTTTAAAAAAAGTTTATGAATGATCCAACCGTACGGATGTTAAGAACTATATGTTTTAGGGATATGAGAAAAATTTGATAAAAAAATAAATGTGTTTGGTTTGCTATTTTAAAAGTCAACCGGTGTTTTGACCGGTACTTGTAACTTGTGTTTAGTCTCGTAATAAAGTTTCTAGTTTTTTAAAAAAGTTTATGAATGATCCAACCGTACGGATGTTAAGAACTATATGTTTTAGTGATATGAGATAATTTTGAAAAAAAAATAAATTTGTCTGTTTTGTTATTTTAACAGTTAACCGGTGTTTTGACCGGTACTTGTAACTTGTGTTTAGTCTCGTACTAAAGTTTCTATTTTTTTAAAAATTTTATGAATGATCCAACCGTACGGATGTTAAGAGCTATATGTTTTAGTGATATGAGAAAAATTTGATAAAAAAGTAAATGTGTTTGGTTTGTTATTTTAAAAGTCAACCGGTGTTTTGACCGGTACTTGTAACTTGTGTTTAGTCTCGTACTAAAGTTTTCATTTTTTAAAAAAGTTTATGAATGATCCAACCATACGGATGTTAAGAACTATATGTTTTAGTGATATGAGAAAAATTTGATAAAAAAATAAATGTGTTTGTTTTGTTATTTTAACAGTTAACTGGTGTTTTGACCGGTACTTGTAACTTGTGTTTAGTCTCGTACTAAAATTTCTATTTTTTAAAAAAAGTTTATGAATGATTCAACCGTACGGATGTTAAGAACTATATGTTTTAGGGATATGAGAAAAATTTGATAAAAAATAAATGTGTTTGGTTTGCTATTTTAAAAGTCAACCGGTGTTTTGACCGGTACTTGTAACTTGTGTTTAGTCTCGTAATAAAGTTTCTAGTTTTTTAAAAAAGTTTATGAATGATCCAACCGTACGGATGTTAAGAACTATATGTTTTAGTGATATGAGATAATTTTGAAAAAAAAATAAATTTGTCTGTTTTGTTATTTTAACAGTTAACCGGTGTTTTGACCGGTACTTGTAACTTGTGTTTAGTCTCGTACTAAAGTTTCTATTTTTTTAAAAAGTTTATGAATGATCCAACCGTACGGATGTTAAGAGCTATATGTTTTAGTGATATGAGAAAAATTTGATAAAAAAATAAATGTGTTTGGTTTGTTATTTTAAAAGTCAACAGGTGTTTTGACCGGTACTTGTAACTTGTGTTTAGTCTCGTACTAAAGTTTCTATTTTTTAAAAAAAGTTTATGAATGATCCAACCATACGGATGTTAAGATCTATATATTTTACTTATATGAAAAAAATTGAGAAAAAAATAAATGTGTTAGGTTTGTTATTTTAACAGTCAACTTGTGTTTTGACCCGTACTTGTAACTTTTGTTTAGTCTCGTACTAAAGTTTCTATTTTTTAAAAAAAGTTTATGAATGATCCAACCGTACGGATGTTAAGAACTATATGTTTTAGGGATATGAGAAAAATTTGATAAAAAAATAAATGTATTTGGTTTGTTATTTTAAAAGTCAACCGGTGTTTTGACCGGTACTTGTAACTTGTATTTAGTCTCGTACTAAAGTTTCTATTTTTTTAAAAAAGTTTATGAATGATCCAACCGTACGGATGTTAAGAACTATATGTTTTAGTGATATGAGAAAATTTTGAAAAAAAATAAATTTGTTTTTTTTGTTATTTTAACAGTTAACCGGTGTTTTGACCGGTACTTGTAACTTGTGTTTAGTCTCGTACTAATGTTTCTATTTTTTTAAAAAGTTTATGAATGATCCAACCGTACGGATATTAAGAGCTATATGTTTTAGTGATATGAGAAAAATTTGATAAAAAAATAAATGTGTTTGGTTTGTTATTTTAAAAGTCAACAGGTGTTTTGACCGGTACTTGTAACTTGTGTTTAGTCTCGTACTAAAGTTTCTATTTTTTAAAAAAAGTTTATGAATGATCCAACCATACGGATGTTAAGATCTATATATTTTACTTATATGAAAAAAATTGAGAAAAAAATAAATGTGTTTGGTTTGTTATTTTAACAGTCAACTTGTGTTTTGACCCGTACTTGTAACTTTTGTTTAGTCTCGTACTAAAGTTTCTATTTTTTTAAAAAGTTTATGAATGATCCAACCATACGGATGTTAATAACTATATATTTTAGTGATATGAGAAAATTTTGATAAAAAAATAAATGTGTTTGGTTTGCTATTTTAACAGTTAACCGGTGTTTTGACCGGTACTTGTAACTTGTGTTTAGTCTAGTACTAAAGTTTCTATTTTTTTAAAGTTTATGAATGATCCAACCGTACGGATGTTAAGAGCTATATGTTTTAGTGATATGAGAAAAATTTGATAAAAAAATAAATGTGTTTGGTTTGTTATTTTAACAGTTAACCGGTGTTTTGACCGGTACTTGTAACTTGTGTTTAGTCTCATACTAAAGTTTCTATTTTAATTATAATAGACCTTACAACGGTTTCTTTTAAAAAGTCGTTATATAACTTGTTTTCAGACGATTGAACAATGTATCTGTTATACAACGGTTTTTTAAATATTTGTATTGTCGTTATTACTGTGATACAAGGGGTTTGGCTGCTTTACCGTTGTCGGATTTGTTTGTTAAAAAAAGCACAAAATGTGTGGTACTCATTAATAGCCCCAGATCTTTGTCTTAAGCCATTCAAACCTCTCAGATCTTTGTCCTAAGCCATTAATTTTCTAGCCTTTGACTCGATTTCTTCATCTTCTTCACTCGATTTCTTGAATCGATTTCTTCATCTTCTTCACTCGATTTCTTGACTCGATTTCTTCATCTTCTTCACACAATTTCTTCACTCAATTTCTTCACTCAAGCTCTTCATCCTCTTCATCAAAATAACTTCAAAAAAACTCGATTGAAACCATAACTTCATCTTTTTGATTGGGTCTGTGTTAAGGTAATTACTTCATCTCCATTATGTTTAATTTCATTAAATTTTTAGGGTTCTTAATTATATTTGGGCAATGTTTTAGTGTTAATTTTTATTTAATTTGTATTTGCAGTTAGTAATTAGTAGTAATTAGTAGTACAATTAGTAGTACAATTATGTGTTAAGCTCATTAGTTGTAACTTCTAATTATGTGTCATATTTTGAATTAAAACAGATGGACAAGTCTTGGTTAAAGGCAGGTAGAAGAACAAAAAAATTCAAAAAAGGAGTCGAGGATTTGTTGTTGTGTGCATTTGAGAACGGATTTAGTGAAAATAAAATTTGTTGTCCATGTATAAAATGCGCACATAGTAAACATTGGCATGCTCGAAAAGTAAGGGACCATCTTTTTCTCAATGGTATCGATCAAGCATACAAGTGTTAGATTTGGCACGGAGAGTGCAATACAGAAGGAGGTGAGCCTACCACTAAAGGGACGGGTAGTTCAGAATCGGTAGATCAAATCCCAGTCGGTAGAAATGATGATGTATCCCTGGGCTCCTCGGAAATGTTTAACCATATTCAATCTGAATATGAACCTCTTTATCCAGGATGTGAAGGATACACTAAGATGAAGGCTTTGGTAAAGTTTTATAACTTGAAAGCAAAATATGAAATATCTGATACTTGCTTCTCTGAAATGCTACTTTTGGTCGGGTCTATGCTTCCACAAGGCAACACATTTCCTTCTTCATTCAGTGAAGCTAAAAAGAGCTTGTGTGCCTTGGGAATGGAGTATGAAAAAATACACGTATGTCTGAATGATTGTTTACTATACCGTGGAGAGAGAGATGAAGATGAGATGAAGTGCCGCATTTATCAGGCCTCTCGATGGAAGTTAAACAAAAAAGGAGATGAATTGGAAGGGATTCCTGCCAAGGTTTTATGGTATTTTCCATTAATACCACATCTGAGGAATTTGTTCAACTCACCTCAAACATCTAAGGACTTGACTTGGCATGACAGAGAAAGGTTAAAGGATGGTAAATTAGACACCCTGCTGATGCACAAACATGGAAGGAAGTCGATGCAAGGTGGCCAGACTTTTCTTCAGATCCTAGAAACTTACGGTTAGCTCTATCTTCTGATGGATTCAATCCTTTTCAGGAAATATAATCAAAGGGTATAATGGTTGTCCTATCTGTGTTGATCAAACAAAAGCTACAAGGCTTGTCAATTATCGTAAGTGCGTAGTCATGAGGCATCGAAGGTGGTTGCCCCCTCATCATCCTTATCGTCGGAAGAAACAAGATTTTGATAACACCGTAGAAAAAGAAATAGCTCCAGTTCCATTAACCGGAGAGGAGGTACTTGAAAGAGTGCAACATTTAAAGGGACATGTCTATGGTAAAACACAACGCCAATCACGATTGAAGAAAGGTGATGCTCCACCTTTATGGAAGAAGGTTTCTATATTTTTTGAACTTGAGTATTGGAAATTTTTGCCGGTTCGACATGTTCTCGATGTGATGCACATCGAGAAAAATATATGTGAATCTTTACTCGGTACGATGCTTAATATACCAAAAAAGACGAAAGACAAGGAATCTGTGCGCATCGACATGGCTGAAATGGGGATTAGAACAGAACTAAGGCCAAAAACTCCGGGGATAAAGGAGAAGTTACCATTGGCATCTTGGAATCTAACCCATTCTGAAAAAAAGGTTGTTTGCTCATCCTTCCTTGGCATGAAGTTGCCTGATGGTTTTTGTTCTAATATTCAGAACCTGGTTTCAATGGAAAATCTTCGTCTTACCGGAATGAAATCTCACGACTGCCATACGATTTTGCATCACTTGCTCCCAATTGTGATTCGCTCGTCACTACAAAAACAGGTCAGGAAAACTATTATCAAGTTTTGTCTATTTTTCAAAGCGATCTATAGTAAAGTTATTGAGGTTGATAAGCTGGAGAAAATGCAATCGCAACTGGTAGAAACTCTTTGTCAGCTTGAAAAATACTTTCCTCCCTCGTTGTTTGATTTAATGTTTTATATCTCGGTTCATCTTGTAAGAGAAGTCGAGCTTTGTGGACCAATTTTCCTTAGGTGGATGTATCCTTTTGAGAGATACATGAAGACATTCAAGGGATATATAAGGAATCGAGCTCGTGCAGAAGGTTGCATCGCTGAGGCCTATATTGCAGAAGAGGCAGTTGAATGTTTGGTGGATAATGAAAAAGTGACAATTGGGGTACCAAAAAAGGTAGGCATACCAAGGATTCTATTTTCAAGCCATTATCCGGTGCAACGATTATAACCCCGAGCTGTACTGATTTGCACGTACCACATTTATGTGTTCTACAAAATACCACTGATGTTAGGCCATATATTGAGTAACTTCTTACACTTTCTCTCTCTTTACTTGAAAAATTGCATATATATTTTCTGTCATTAGTTCAACCAACTTATATTGTCTTATCTTTAAATACAGTGAACACATGGCCTTTTTAATGACAAAATATCCGGAATATGAAAATGATGAAATGTGGCTTAAAAACAAGCAAAATGAGACATTCCCAAAATGGTTTAAGGAAAAGGTATTACGTGCGTCGTTTGATGTATTTTTTTCCCACTATTTTACAACTTACTACCTCACCTGAATTATTTTACATGTTTGAATTCCTTTTTTTCAGATTGCTTCAAATTTGGCCGATGAAAAAGAGATATCGGCCGAGATAAGGTGGATTGCAGATGAGCACAACAAGGATGTTCCTACATTCAGTGGCTACAGAATGGATGGTGTTACCTTTAGTACCAAGGATCGTGATGATATGCGTCAAGTTCAATGCAGTGGTGTGTGTGTAGAAGTAGACACAATGGTTGTGCAGGGTAAGGATCAAAATATTGCGCACATATCACATATATATTACGGAGTTATAAAAAGTATATGGGAGTTGGACTATAATCACTTTAGGGTCCCTGTTTTTCTTTGCAATTGGGTAGATATAAACAAAGGGATTAAGGTCGATGACTTGGGATATACATCGGTTAATTTGAATAGGTTGGGTTTTTTGAATGATCCGTTTGTTTTAGCAAAACATGTTAAACAAGTTTGTTATATCGACGATCCCTCTGAAAAATTATGGTCGGTGGTGTTGAAATTGCCCGAGAAAAAGTACCATGAAGATAATGATGATGCAGATGAGGAATCCGTCGAAGTGGAACTCGAGAATGACTGTTTCATGCCCAATTTTCCCGAGATAGATGATAGTGGTGATGACATGGATAGTTACATGCGGGATGTTGATGAACTAATTCAACTTTCTTGAAGTATTTTTATTTGTACTTTCAATTACTATACTTTGTATGAACATGCATAATAACTTTGGCTTGGTCTGGTTATTTATTTTCAGTTCTTGATTGTTGGTTGATTTGCTTGTTGCATCTGGTTTGGGTGGTTTTCCTTGTTGCCTTTGGTTTGGCACGTTTGCTTTGTTTCTGGTAATGTTTTTAAAAAAAATCACCAGAGTAAGACAACGGTTTTATTGATTAGCCCATTGTCTGAAAGTATAATCTACAACATAGAAAAACACTTGTATGTCGTTTTTAATTCAGACAACACTTATACTTGTACGTTGTTTGACACCATCTTAAATTACCAACAGAAAAAACCCTTGTTTCATTTTTACAACTGTTAATTGAGACGTTGTCTCAATATCTTTCAGACATATCATTTAAAAACCGTTGTGCAAACTTATTCACTTGCACAACATGATGTTAGAAAGTGTTGTCTGCCTCTAAGAACTAGACAATGGATTTTATAGCGTTGTGGTAATGCTATAAGTTTGTCATTCACACAACATGAGGTTTATGAAAAGATTTGTCTGAGTTATTTTACTAGACAACAGTATTGTTTTGCTTGTAGTAATATATATCAGCCAACACCTGATTTTTTGGTTTTTGAAAAACTGTTGTATAAAAATTCTGGGCAACATGAAATTCGTAGGCTCAACAGAATTAGTTAAAGTGCAACTGTTCACAAATGAGACAGTCTCTTTTGTCTTAGCAAATGAGACAGGCTGTAACTGAATGAGACAGATACTATATATTCAGCAGAATGTAAGTTGCAGAAATATAAACATGCAATGCTGGAAATATGTTAATGCAAGAACACCAAATCTTTTCACTTGGTTCGGCCCCTATACCTAGTCTATGGCCTGCATCCAAGTCCCCATGCCAACTAGCATAGAGAATGTATTATATCCACTTAAATAAAGTACTTACAAACTTTCCTTGATTACAATCTTGGCCCTGAATGAAAGAACCCTTTCCCTAGCACACAACTACCTAGCACACAACTACTTGGCCTTGATCTTTTAATCAATATTCCCACAACCTAGGACAAGTGATACAATACACCTTTCTTTCAAATACAAAGATAATAATGTGAAAGATTACAACTCGACTATAAACTCTTAATTAACTGGATAATCAATGAATGTAATTAAGAGGATGTTTTTCTCAGAAAGATATAAGATGGAAAGTGCAGAGAGTTGTATGTTTCTGAAAAACATCAAGTCGGTTTATATAGAAAACATGTAACGGATATAATGTATTTCAAACTCTTTTAAAGATAATAAAAGATAAGATTAGGTTTGAAATATTTGAATGTATAAAACAAGTAATCCGTTAGTTTGTTTCTTGAAAGAGATAAACCTGAGAGAGATAAGGAATTTGAAATATGTTAGGTTTATCTAAGATAGAGTTTGTCTTGAAAAGATAAGTCAAAGGTTATCCAGTTAACTAAGTTAACATTTAAACAAAACTCTAATACTTATCTAACTAACTAACAATCTGAATTGTTGTAGACTTCTTCAATGCATCATCAGAAATCACGGATTAACATTCTCCCCCTTTTATGATGATGCCAAGGGTAAAGAAGTGTTATGCTCCCCCTATCAAAAACACTTTAATCTCTTGTTGCAATATGTTAGATAGTAACAGTGTATATATGCAACAATCAGTTGATAATCATGAGAATATGCAAATGAAACATAAGACTTATCAAATGAGACAGGTAAACAAATGGGACAGCAAATAAGATTAAAAACCAAGATTAAAAACCAAGCACTCAACAGTACTTAAAGTTATAAAACCTTAGATATTTAATCCAACACATTAACCAGTGCTATCCAACCAAAATCATCCAATTAACAGATAAATAAAAGCAATCGTCTTAAACAAACAAACACAAACTTAAACAAACAAACACAAACACATTAAAAAATTCTCCCCCTCAACATCATAAAAGGCGGGTAAAGAAACTAGTCAGAATCATCAACATCGACAGGAGCAGATTCTCGAGTCTTTCGCTTTCCCTTGTTGTGGTAAACTGGAGAAGCACCATACTCAGAGAACAGTTTGTCTAACTTGCCTTCATCGGGAGCTTTCCCATCCCTCTTGTGAAGCCATTCCAGAATATACGAACGATATTCAGCACGAGTCATCCCAAAAGCTTCAGGTAGAGGAACTGCAGGCAGGGGCAAAGGGGAAGTAATCTCGGCCAGAGTCATATCACCAAGCCAGTCCTTTTTCTGGTGCCATGGCATGCTACGGGTAGAGACCTGCTGAGATATGTACTTGGTTTCTGTACCAAGTTTATAGAAGATCTTGACAAATTCTTCCTCCCACGCCTTGGCAGTGGTAACCATCCCCTCATGAAGCACACCAAATTCAAAATCTATAGCCCTACTCACCTTCTTATCATGGACATGTAAAATCTCCAACTTAGCATTTATTGATTCAAGAGAAGCAGTAACAGATTTATTAAACATCTCATAGGAGGCACGCATCATACTGACTTGTGAAGTCAGGGATGCCAAGGACTCGATAGAAGCAAACTGAGTTTTAAGAGACTCCAAGAGATGGTTGTTTTCAGAAACTTTTGACAACAACGATTTCAATAAAACAGAGTCCTCTTGATCAGGATCAGACATATAGTGAGGAGACTCAGGAAATGAACCAAACGACTTATGACCCTCACCAAAAATAAGAACACCAGACTCAATAATCTCAATATTATTAGCAGATAGGACAGACAGATCAAACAAAGTAGACACTGGCTCAGTGCTATCATCATCAGAAATAATAGAAAAATGTCTAAAGATCTTTGTCAACAAAGCAGGAAAGGACAAGTTCATAGACTCATGAGAAGCACAATGACTCATGTATTTGATAATCAACGAAGCAATATCACAAGGAGTTTTAGTCATGAAAACCGAAATTAAAACAACATCTTGATAAGTTACACGGTCACGACCGCTCTTCCGAGGCAAAAGATTTGTATGAAACAATTTAAAAAGCAATAAAGCAAGTGGAGTAAGATAATGTACCATTGGCTTAAGAGAGGTACCGATAAAGTTTTCACCAAGAATCACTTTCAGTTGTTCTTCATACTGTAATCCTGGAAACTCCATGAATGCTGTATGCGTAGTATACGGACAGACACCAGAGCACGAGATACCACAAACTCGAGACAACAGATTAGCATTGAACACAATCGGAACACCTTGAACCTCAGAATAAACCATATCCTCCTTCATCATTGAGAAATTAGAATAAAATTCCCGAACCAAAGAAGGGTAAATAACATCTGGTGGGGATAAAAGAGGTTCACAACCGAGAGCGGAGAATAAATCAACAATACCCACTCGCTGAAGTAGAGCAAGATCACAAATTCGTTCTTTAAGAATGGGTTTTGACACGATTTTAGGCTGAGAAGATTTTTTGGGTGACATTCGAGTAGAGGTATCAGGATTAGTTCTTTGGTGTTTAAGAGAAGAAGATGATGGGTTAGGGGTTTTAGCGGGTTTAGATTTGGATCGAGTAAGAGGGGTCGACTTTGTTGAAGAAGAAGAGAAACGTTTGGAAAGAGGAAAAAAAGAAGAAGTTGAGATTAAATAAGATAAGAGAAGAATATGAAGAGTTAGAAGTGAGATAGAAGTAGAAAGGTGGAGTGTATCTCGAAAAACGAGGACACACACAGAGATTGAGAAGAAACAGATGGAGTAGTCAAATCAAAGTTAAAGACTTGAAGTAAAATGCATGCAACTCGGTTCAGTTCCAAAGTTCAAGAGTCCCATCAAATAATTACATATAAAATATATAATTAAGACTGAAACACGCAAACTAATTAAACCAAACACCGCAATTAATTCACAAAAATTCATCAATAAATTCCATAGATAAATCAGCATTAAATTAATCAATTAATTAAACACTCGATTGTACAATTTCAGTCATAAAGATGAATTATGCAAATAATTGACATAAATAAGCTAAATAGAATGCATGCAGGGATGTAAAAATGAATTAATGAGAAATAGTGCACATACCAAGTTCACGTCTCATAAGACAAAAACGGTCTTCACCTAAAGGTTTGGTGAAAATATCTGCTCTTTGCTTATCAGTTGAGATATAAATTAACTCAATATTACCTTTTGAGACATTATCCCGCAGAAAATGGTGACGAACATCAATATGTTTAGTACGAGAATGCATAACAGGATTTTTAGAAATATTAATAGCAGAGGTATTATCACAATAAATTGGAATATTTGTATAAGAAATACCAAAATCCTGAAATGTTTGTTGCATCCACAAAATTTGAGCACAACAACTACCAGCTGCAATGTATTCTCCTTCAGCAGTAGAAAGAGCTACAGAGGTTTGCTTTTTACTGTGCCATGCAACCAAACAATCACCTAAATATTCACACGCACCACTTGTACTTTTTCTATCAACCTGTGACCCTGCATAGTCAGCATCTGAAAAACCAATTAAGTTAAAAGAAGTAGAACTAGGATAAAATATTCCAAGATCTCTAGTTCCCTTAAGATACTTAAAAATCCGTTTAACTGCATTCAGATGAGATTCTTTCGGTTGAGATTGAAAATGAGCACAAAGACAAACACTATACATAATATCAGGACGAGAAGCAGTTAAATATAATAACGAGCCGATCATACCTCGATATTTAGTAATGTCTACAGGTGTACCTTGTTCATCTTTAGTGAGCTTGACAGATGTACTCATCGGAGTAGCTTTAGCAGAAATATTTTCTAATGCAAATCTCTTAAGCAAATCATTCACATACTTACTTTGATGTATGAAAATACCTGCAGCAGATTGGTTAATTTGCAAGCCTAGAAAATATTGTAATTCACCCATTAAACTCATATCAAATTCTTTATGCATGCAGTTAGAAAACCACTTACACAAAGATTCGTCAGTTGATCCAAACACAATATCATCTACATAAACCTGTACTAATAGAAAATGATGGTGTTTATGAAAAATAAAAAGAGTTAGATCGAGTGTACCACGAGTGAAGCCATTCTTTAGCAAAAACTGACTGAGACGCTCATACCAACATCGAGGGGACTATCTCAATCCATAAACAGACTTTTTGAGCTTGTAGACATAGTGTGGATATTTTTCATGAATGAAACCTGGAGGCTGCTTCAAATAAACTTCTTCCTTAAGATGACCATTTAAAAATGCGCTTTTAACATCCATTTGGTAAAGCTTAAATCCTTTGTGAGCTGCAAATGCCATTAGAATCCGAATAGCTTCGAGACGTGCTACAGGGGCGTATGTCTCGTCGAAATCAATTCCTTCCTGTTGGTTGTATCCCTGAGCCACCAAGCGAGCTTTATTCCGAATAATGTTACCATCTTCATCCTTCTTGTTCTTGAAAACCCAACGAGTACCGATGACTTTTGTATTAGAAGGAGGAGAGACAAGTTCCCAGACTTGACAACGTTCAAACTGGTTCAATTCTTCTTGCATGGCAACCGACCAACATTCATTTGCAACAACTTCTTGAGCATTTTTCGGTTCAAATTCAGCAACAAAAGCACAGAATGCACATAAGTTATGAAGCCTGCTTCGCGTAGAAATCCCTTGATCTAAATCAGTAAGAAGATTATCTGGTGGATGATTCTTCACAGTCCTAGAAGATTTAGGAAGTTGAATATTACTCATCTATTCCTGATTAGAATTGTCTGCCTGGAAATGAATCGGAGTTGTCTCATCCAAAAGAGACTGCCTCATTTCTGCTTGTGAAGATTTATCCAGAGGAGTAACAGAATTCACATTTGAAACACTATCGGGAGTCTTTGGAGAGCCAGAAGATTCATCTGACGCTTGAGTAGATCCCAAAGAATTATCAGAAGACTGAGATGGACCTGGAGAGTCTTGACTGCTTGATTTATCAAAATGAGACTGACTCTTTTCAGAATGAGACTGTCTCATTTGAGAATGAGACGATAGATCCGCAACATCTTCTTCAATTTGAGATATCTTCAAGGCAGATTCATTAAATGTAATATTGATAGATTCTTCAACTTTGAGCTTGATAGAATTATAAACTCTATAGGCCTTGCTTGTAGTAGAATATCCCAAGAAAATTCCTTCCGTAGACTTAGCATCAAATTTTCCTCTAGTGTTCTGTGTATCTAAGATAAAACATTTTGAACCAAATACTCGAAAATAACTGATGTTAGGTGTTTAATTCTTAAGCAATTCATAAGGAGTTTTAAGCAAAATAGGATGAATAAGCACTCTATTTAATACATAACAGGAAGTGTTTACCGCTTCTATCTAGAATTTACGCGGCAGATTACGTTCATGAAGAAGAGTACGAGCAGTTTCCTGTAGAGTTCTGTTTTTGCGTTCAACAACTCCGTTTTGTTGAGGTGTACGTGGGGCAGAGAATTCATGAGTAATGCCTCTAGATTTGCAGAAAGTCACGAAATCTTTCTCGAATTCTCCTCCATGATCACTACGAATAGTCTTGAGCTTTAAGGAATACTTAGTCTCAAGGTTAGTAATAAGATCTTTGAATTCACTAAAAGCTTCATCTTTAGTACGCAAGAATAACACCCAAGTAAAACGAGAGTAATCATCTACTATAACAAAAGCATAATTCTTACCTCTCAAACTTACATATCTTTCTGGACCAAAAAGATCTAGATGTAACAACTGTAGAGGAACAGAAGTTGATACTTTATTCTTCGCAGTAAAGGAAGTTTTCACCTATTTTCCAAGCTGGCAAGCTGAACATGGTTCTAACTTCTTGTATTTCAGCTTTGGTAAACCTCGAACTAACTCATGTGAAGATATCTTTCGAAGTAGATCCATGTGAACATGACCAAGACGCCTATGCCAAAGATTATGTTGTTCTTGAATGGTAGCTAGACTGATTTCTTCTTGTTGCTCATCAAAATCTAACACAAAGATGTTTCCCTTTCTTTTGGCTACTAAAGCAAACTCGTTAGCTTTATTACCGATATAGCAAACATCGTTATCAAACTTAACACTATGACCAGCATCAGTTAACTGACTTACGCTAATAAGATTATATTTAAGACCGTCAACTAAACGAACATTGTTAATAGCAAACTTGTCGTTACCTATGGTACCTTTACCTACAATACGTACGGTAGTGGAATCTCCAAGAGTAACTAAGCCTCCCTCTTTCGCGATTAATGAGAGAAACTTTGATTTATCTCCAGTCATGTGATGAGAGCAACCGCTATCAATAATCCACTTATTTCGAGGAACATGGACTTTAAAACAGACCTGCAAAAGATCCTTTATCTCTTAGGTTCCCATGTGACTTTGGGTCCTTGAATGTTAGTATCATATATCTTATACAAATGCCTGTCAGATTTCTTAATCCACATTTGAACAATATTAACAGATTTATGTACAGATTTAAATCTAGTTGCTGAGTTAGTATCGTGGCCCTTAATACCACATAACCGAGATGCAGAATTGGTGTGACCAGATTTGCCACAGTCTTGACATTTTTCATAAGGCATCTTGTATTTCATAGGAGTTCTTTTGTAGCCACTTTGAAAAACCTTCTTCTTGTTGGCTGATCCATACCCCAAACCTTCTTTGTCAAGAGAAGATTTATGTTGGGCAAGTAAAGCATTCACGGTTCCTTCTCCATGAAAACATTTGGCTAGATCAGTTTCCAGCTGGGCAACCTTTTGCTTGAGTTCAGGAACTATAGAATCACAAGATGCATTTGCTTCAGCAGAAAAAGTTTCCTTCTTTAATGCATCAAGACATGCATCTTTCATCTCGATCTCATTTTTGAGGTAGTTGACTTCTTCTTTCAGCTTAGAGACCTTCTCAGATAGTAGCTTATTTTCTTCTACTAAGGATTCATCTTTGATGGAATCATCAACCTCATTAAGAACCTCACTCAATGCTTGTTTAAGATAAGCATTCTTTTCTTTTAATTTTTTATTTAGAGCCTGCAAGGTTAGTACATCCTGAGATATATATGAATTTCTATTAACTTGAACAGTATGTACCTCATCATTGTCACTAGAGTCAGATTCAAGTCCAGCAAAGCATAGTTGAGCTAATTCATCGTCTGAGTCAATTTCCACTTCAGAATCATCATCACTCCATGTGAGTAAAGCTTTCTTTTTGGCTTTGAGCTTGTAGCAGTCCTTCTTGAAGTGACATTTCTTTCTACACTCAAAGCATTCATCCTTGTTTTGATTATTTTTGCCTTCCTTATTTGAACTAGGTCTGAATTCTTTCTTTAGAAATGAAGACTTCATGGGTCGTTTAGATGTATTCTTTTTGGCCAGAAATTTGTGGAACTTCTTAGTGAGAAGTGCAATCTCCTCATCAGAATCTTCAGAAGAATCACCTGCATCTGCATTAAGAGCCAGAGTTTTCTTGTGAGGAGCTTCATCTTCTTCATCATATATGCGTAGTTGGTTCTCGAATTCTTCCAATTCACTGAACAGTGTTAGAGTATCCATAGTCGAAAGTAGTTTCGAATCCTGAAGAATTGTAACCTTTGGAGCAAATTTCTTTGGCATTGCTCTGAGGATTTTCCTATTAATCTCAGATTGAGGAATGATCCTTTCCAGAAGTGAGATGGAGTTCATTAATGTCAGAAACCTCCCTTGAGCATCTCGAACGCTTTCATCTCTTTCCAACCTGAAACCTTCATAGTCACTCATTAACATACTTAATTTTACTTCACGTACCTTAGACGTGCCTTCGTGGCTGACTTTGATCGTATCCCAAATCTGCTTGGCAGTAGTACATGCTGAAACTTTTCTTAATTCTGTAGCTACCATGCCATTGAGAAGTGAGTTCATCGCTTTAGCATTGGAGTTCATTGCATTCACTTCTTCAGGAGAAAGATCCTTGAGAGATTTTGGCTTCCCTTCTTTCATGGGAATTGTAAAACCATTTTCCACAGCATCCCATTCGAATGCATCACGCTGGAGAAAGATCTTCATATGAAACTTCCAATCATTGTAGTTTTCAGCACCATGAAGCAGTGGTGGATAATTATTTGAATACCTATCTGGTTGAGCCATGGATCGCTAGCAAAATAAACACTAAAAAGAGAATTAAATGCACCCGCTCTGATACCAAATGAAATTCGTAGGCTCAACAGAATTAGTTAAAGTGCAACTGTTCATAAATGAGACAGTCTCTTTTGTCTTAGCAAATGAGACAGGCTGTAACTGAATGAGACAGATACTATATATTCAGCAAAATGTAAGTTACAGAAATATAAACATGCAATGCTAGAAATATGTTAATGCGAGAACACCAAATCTTTTCACTTGGTTCGGCCCTTATACCTAGTCTATGGCCTACATCCAAGTCCCCATGCCAACTAGCATAGAGAATGTATTATATCCACTTAAATAAAGTACTTACAAACTTTCCTTGATTACAATCTTGGCCCTGAATGAAAGAACCCTTTCCCTAGCACACAACTACTTGGCCTTGATCTTGTAATCAATATTCCCACAACCCGGGACAAGTGATACAATACACCTTTCTTTCAAATACAAAGATAATAATGTGAAAGATTATAACTCGACTATAAACTCTTAATTAACTGGATAATCAATGAATGTAATTAAGAGGATGTTTTTCTCAGAAAGATATAAGATGGAAAGTGCAGAGAGTTGTATGTTTCTGAAAAATATCAAGTCGGTTTATATAGAAAACATGTAACGGATATAATGTATTTCAAACTCTTTTAAAAATAATAAAAGATAAGATTAGGTTTGAAATATTTGAATGTATAAAACAAGTAATCCGTTAGTTTGTTTCTTGAAAGAGATAAACCTGAGAGAGATAAGGAATTTGAAATATGTTAGGTTTATCTAAGATAGAGTTTGTTTTGAAAAGATAAGTCAAAGGTTATCCAGTTAACTAAGTTAACATTTAAACAAAACTCTAATACTTATCTAACTAACTAACAATCTGAATTGTTGTAGACTTCTTCAATGCATCATCAGAAATCACGGATTAACATTCTCCCCCTTTTATGATGATGCCAAGGGTAAAGAAGTGTTATGCTCCCCCTATTTCACTTGTTCAGTTCAAATATTTGTTGGCTAATAGTCCATCCCTTTTTTTGTTCTGCAGGCTGTTCGAGTTAATTTCTTCCGAGGATTCAGGTATTTTCCCCAATATAAATTCTGTATTTGGTATTTAAGATTCCTTCAAAATATAACTGTCTGAGGTTTTGAGGTTTATATCCTCGTCATTTATAGGTTTTCATTGGCTTGGTGGGCCTACACTTTCCCAATGACCGGTGCTGCCACTGCAACCCTTAGGTACTCACTTGAAGTCTCAAATGTTATAACCAAGTCACTGTCGATCATACTTTGTGTCGTTGTAACATTCACAGTGACAGCCCTGCTCGTGACAACAATTTTCCATGCTTTTGTGCCTAAAGACCTTTTCCCGAATGACATTGCCATTGCCATAAGTGACAAAAGGCCAAACTCTGTACGAAAATGGTACCATCGAAGAAATGGTAGCACAGATATGAAAGAAACCGAAAACTACCTCAAGTTTACAGACTCAAATGGCAAAGATATTGAGGCCTGTCTAAAATCTTCAGGTTCAGGCGCCAATGAAGAAAATACCCATGTTTCAGCTTTCTAGAACAATATCTCACTGCATTACCGTACATGAGAAATTAACTGTCTTAATCTTCACATCTGCGAGAGAGAAACTCGTTGTTGAACCATCTTCACTTCTTGGACAAAAGATGATAAAAGGTTGTGCTTGACGGGATGCTTAAGTGTCTGTTTGTATCAGCTGACAAGAGTTCAACCCCCGGAAGTCTCCTAATTTATTATATATATGTTTGAATAAGGCAAGGCTGGTGCATTGGGACTTCTCCCCTATGTGAACGCCTTCTGCAGTGTGCACGGCCTAAGAGGAACTCGGTATACAGTTCTTTAAGTTCCGATGACATTGTTGTGAACATCATATAGAATGTGAAAAGTTGTTTGCTAGAAATCTTCGAGAGGCAAGTGTTATTTCTAGTTATTTCAGAAACCGCTACGTTTTAAATATGTACTTCTACTACAGTATAGTTCCGAATTTAAAGATCAAGCTATTGAACAAAAACAAGATTAGACTTGTTCATTTGAACACTTCTCTGAAATATTATGTTTGAGCAATGTTACTACATCAAGATATTATATTATAAATATATATGTATTGTAGGTTATTAGGACCTCCTTGGTGGTGAGATGATAATTCCAAAACTTTTGGCTCAAGTTTATGTTTATAAGAAAAATAAACGTTATTTTATTTTGCTGATAATAAGCGCGATAAGATATGCTGCAACAATCGTCTGTTCAATCGTTTGTCTTATTTAACATATGATATGACATATAATAAAATTTGTGTGCTAAAAGATTAGCTAATCTTGTTTGAGATCATTGTAACATAGAAGGAAATGCACCTGAATATTTACTAATTTTTTATAATATAAAGTAACTAATCGACCAAATAAAATATACACATTCCTTTAAAATGAGTAGATGATTTTTGATGGGTTGGGCCTGACCCTGTAGTGCCCAGTAGTCTGTAATTATTAACTTTAGTGAGTTGTGACTTGTTGGTACATAACTTTCTCTAACTGGGCTTTCAGTTCTGTACTCAAGTACATGATTTATAAGTTGTTCCACAGTCTCTAATCTTGCTTGAATATTCATTTTCCTATATATTAATGCAAACAAGCAAGGTTCAACTAATCATACTTTAGAAAAACAAAAAAGTTTTTAGTAATAACAAATTGTCCATAGTAAGTGCATATATATATAAATATGTACTGTAGCTCCACTAATTTTGATGCCCATAGTTACATATGGTCTGTTTTTAAAATTTGTAGTTACTAAGTTCATAGATTAACCTGACAAAAAAAGGTTCATATATATTAATCCAGTAGATATGCCCAAGTAATTTACAACTAACAATAATAAATTTGTGTAAAAATCGCATGCATTTACAAATAAATAAGTTGTGAGTATCAAGTTTAACTTTGTAAACAAAATTACATTCAAGTTGGAGATGACAACTGATCAAATATTTTTTTGTAAAACATACTATAAGATTTTGGAGAATGTTATATTTAAAATAAATTAATTATCATTTTTTGGTCGGGCTCCAGGTATATCTGGCACACTACGGTTAGTTAATAAAAATTGATATTCTTGTGTCGTTATTGGGGAACTAGGGATGAATATTGGTTCTTGGACCCGTCATTTTTTCATGTATATTATATACTAATATATTTTGAGCATATATTTATTTCGATCATTATAAATTATAATGTGATTCGAAGTTATTTTAATATTAAAAAAAACAACTTTTGTCCATACATTTAGTTCGGTCATTACAAGTTTCTAAAATAAAAAATAACAAAATCAACAAACAGTCTATGCTAAGTAAATTATTTTTAAATCTAAAATTTATGTAACGTGTTCCGGTCCATGTGAATATATTAATTGTATTGTTGGATTAATAACTCAAAGAGGATAGGGAGATGAGACCAGAAAATAGAAGCTTAGAAATGATGGAAAAGTTGTTTGCTAGAAAATTGTATTGTATTGTTGTGCACATCATATATAATGTGAAAAGTTGTTTGCTAGAAATCTTCGAGAGACAAGTATTATGTCTAGTTATTTCAGAAACCGCTACGTTTTATATATGTACTTCTACTACATGATAGTTCCGAATTTAAAGATCAAACTATTGAATAAAACAAGACAGTTGGCTGAAATATTATGTTTGAGCAATGTTACTACATCAAGATAGCAGCAGTTACAAATATGAATGTATATAGCGTATAGTTTAAATATTGTTGATCCCTCGCATTGTAGGTTGTTATAGGATCTCCTTGGTCTAAAACTTTCGCCTCAAGTTTATGTATATAAGAAAAATAAGCGTTACTTTGTATTGCGGATAATAAGCGCGATAAGATATGCTGTAACAATCATCTGTTCAATCATTTGTCCAATTAAACATATGATATGACATATAATAAAATTTGTGTGCTAAAAGATTAGCAAATCTTGTTTGAGATTATGATAACATAGAAGGAAATGCACCTGGATATCTACTATTTTTTTATATTGTAAAGTAATTAATTTGACCTAATAAAATTTACACATCACTTTAAAATGAGTAGATGATTTTTGATGGGTTAGGCCTGACCCTGCAGTGTCCAGTAGTCTGTACTTATATACTTGAGTGAGTTGTGACTTGTTGGTAGATAATTTTCTCTAATTGGGCTGAACTATGTTCCAGTTCTATACTCGAGTACAGGATTTATAAGTTGTTCTACAGTCTCTGATCCTTCAGTTTCTTGCTTGAATATTCATTTTGCTATATATTTATGCAAACAAGAAAGGTTCAACAAATCATACTTTAGCAAAAACAAAAAGGTTTCAAGTAATAACACATTGTCCATAGTAAGTGCAAATATTTAAATGTACTCTAGTTTCACTAATTTTTTTTCCTGATTACACACGCACACACATTAGTCGAACTCCCGATATCTCGTAAGGAGGCATAAGAGGTCAATCGGTCCGCCAACACTTCGTTGACCGTCCCACTAATTTTAATGCCCCTAGTTTCTTTATTATGGTGCTTTTATACCAGAGCTGTTCTGTATTAACATGAGATTTGTTTATGAAAAATGTTGGAATTTTGTAGTTATTATGTTCATATATTAACCCCGTTGATATGCCGAAGTTAATTACTACTCACAGTAAATATATTTGTGTAAAAATCACATGTATTTGCGCATAACTAAGTTGTGAGTATCAAGTTTAAAATTATAAAATTAAATTTAAGTTGGAGATGACTACTGATCAAATATTTTTTTTTAAACATATTATAAGATTTTGGAGAAAGTGATATTTAAATTAAATTAATATTGGGGGGCCTCCACATATCTCTTCCAAATTAATTAATACCCTCCTATCGTTGGAGGGAGGAGTATTGTTTTATCGATATCACTCATCTTTCATAATTGATATCCAGTATATAGTAATATATTTTTGACCATGAATTTATTTCAATCATTATAAATTATAATGAGATTAATTCAAAGTTATTTTTAAATTAAAAAACAACTTTTATCCATATATTTAGTTTGATCATTAAAGGTTTCTAAAATTAAGAAAAGTAAAATCAATAAACATGATGCTCAGTAAACTATTTTTAAATCTAAAAATTATGTAACGTGGTTCGGTCCCATGTGAATATACTGAATTGTTAGGATATGGGAAATTCGAAAATGGTACCATTAAAGATGTGGTAGCAGTGATATGAAAGAAAGCGAAAATTAAGTTTACAGGCCCGGATAACAAAGATATCGAGGCTTGTGTAAAATCTTTTGGTCGTGGCGCCAATACACATGTTTCCGCCTTCTAGAACAATATCTTATTACTACGAGAAAATTAGGTTATCAAATCTTCGTAGTTACTAGAGAAAACTCGGTGTCTAATCATTTTCAGATCAAGGACAAAAGAAGAAAAATGTTGTGCTTGAAGGGATGCGAAGTGTTTCGGGAATATATCAAAATTTATTTATAAGTTTAGAACGTAAACATTTACTAATTGGTTCTAAGGTCCTTTTGTTCTTATCTCGTCTTGAATTTTGTATTTAAATTTTTTTTGAGTATTATCAATAATGGCAGTCAAATTTTTATTTACTTCAAAAACGTATAAACAATTAAATATCCAAACTAGAAAAAAGATAAGCAGACCTGGGGAAATATCACAAAAACATGATTTTTGTAATAACGATCACAAAATAACTTATGATTTTATATAATTCTAAATTTATTGAAATTTAAAAAGTTTAATTATGAATTTGGCATGATACATAATTTTAAAAACTGTCTCAACTTTTTTTCTAAGGTATCATAGAAAACTTTGAGAGACGAGTTTTCATTATTTCGGTTTTTTGGCAAAATTAAAACATTAAAATATTAATATTAAGATGAATGGATTATATCAAGTCGGAGTGTTTTTTGCAAGTAATTTTTTGTTTCCTTTAAATAGCCGCTCTGTATTAACCCCATTGCTTGCATAAGTAAATAAAACTCATAACATATACATTTAGCGTAAATTACATGCATTCGTGCATAAATTAATAATGAGTATTTAGTTTAATATTGTAAATGATGTTACATTTAAGTGGAGATAAGAATTCATCACATATTTTTGTTATATTTAAGTGGAGATAAAAAGGGATCACATATTTTTTTGTTTTTTAACCTATAAAATTTTGGAGGATGCTAAATTTTGTTAACGATCAAAGAATATCATAGTCTATTAATATATAGGTTTGGTAAATTTGTACCTGAAGCAATTGATCAATTGTTATTTATTATGTTTGAGAGTTGTTTTGTTATGGAATAGAAAATTAAGGATATGATCGCTTTTTACCATCCAACATACGAGAACATTATAAGTTGTTAAATTATAAGGATATTCTCAAATACATATCTCATGCGACATATATATATATATATATATTATTAACTACACGTCGTCGCCATGAATATTATAATATTGTACAGACACTTTAATACGATAGATATAAAATTGGACTGAGACATTGTCGATTCCACATACAACAAGTTTCAATTACTGTACACCTATAAATATTGTAACTACACAAACTACAATTAGTATCGATAAATTTTTAACTCAAAGATTGCATCTACTCAAAATATCTATCATAATCAGAATCATCAAAGACTGCAAAGAAAAAAGCCGAAACACTAAAAAATATTTCATCAATAAAAAGTCAAAACATTGGGTATAAGATGTTTCAAATGATATTTTACTACACTTCAAATAAAGTATTAAGTAGTATACATTTTATTTTTTTAATAAAACTCGTACTAAAGTTTATTAAAAAATAAAAGTAACTTTTTTTTGTCTTTTTTCATGATAAAATCTAAGAACAAAACTTTGTATATAATATTAATGGCCATATTTTTTTCTTATTTTTTAATTTTTAAATATATTTACACTTAATTTAAAATTTAAAAGGTGACAAAACTAATAATTAGACCACCTTAAATGACTGTAAATGATAACTTATTGAGATCGGTGAACAAAATGATATATGTGCTCCATTTCAGTGACTAGTTTAATATTTAACACACTGAAAAAATCATTAAAATACTTGATATTATATCAAGAATATCATTCCGAAACTTTGTGCATTCCAAGTTAAAATCACAAATATATTTCGTTATCTAACACTTTGATAAATACAATGTCACCTGTGTCTTGTAGTGTTTACCACTTACGAAAATTGACGACAATAATGATTATGGTACGAAGCTGAAAAACTATAAGGATCCTGAATTGCCCACAAAGATGGTTTTCCTTTTAATATAAAAAGATATAATGTTATCTACATCCATACTTTAGAACTTTGCATTTTAAAATTTATTTTTCTTTTCGTAAAAGATATATAGATGTAATTGTATGTTGTTATGGATAATTGCAACTTGAAGTTTCCGGTGTCATCCTACTTCATTCACATTTAGCTTGCATGATTAAGAACGCACGAATTTCATTACAAAATAATTTTTTTATTTAACATCTCACATTCAAAATGACAATCGATATGTATTTTAATGACTACTAGAGAATGACGCCTGCGTCCACGAGCTATTATGCTAGTTTATTTCTTAAACTTTAATCGCTGTATTCACTTTGAAGTCTCAAATGTTATAACTAAGTTATTGTTAAGAGTGAGCACTTCCTGGTTCGGAACCGAGAACCGAATCGAACCGATCAAAAATTGCGGTTCCGGTTCGGTTCTTACCTAATTGGGGTCCGGTTCGGTTCTTGTTTTTCTAGAAATTTCGGTTCTTGGTTCTGTTCGGTTCTTAACATTCTAGAGCCGTAAGAACCGAACCGAACCGTATATAAATGAATAAATACAAAAATATATACAAATATATGTATATATATTACATATTATGTTTTCTTATTTATAATATTTTAATAAATTTTAAGAAAAATATGATTTTTATTGTATTACTCGTTTCTTTAAATATTTATGGAGTTTTGAATATTTTTATGAATATTTTTCTTCTTAAATATTAGAAAGTAATTGAATTCAAAATGATCTGCCACTAATAAAAATCTTCTTTTACTAAGTTACCGTTAAAACGTAATCAAAACTAGTCAAAATTTAAAAAGTTAGAATATAAAATAATATGCAAAATAAATAAATATGAAATGAAAATATAAATTCGGTTATTTCGGTTCAGAACCGAACCGAACCGAATTTTACGATTCGGTTTCGGTTCGGTTCTTACATATAAACGGGTCTAGTTCGGTTCTCAAAATATTCCTATTTCGGTTCTCGGTTCTTTCGATTCGGGTTTGGCTCGGTTGGGTTCTGACCCGTTGCTCACCCCTAATTAGTGTGACAGTGTCTATCATACTCTGTGTCATCGCAGCAGTGACAGCCCTGCTCGTGACAACAATTTTCACATTTTGGACGAAAGAGGAACTTAAAAGGTTGTGCTTGATTGGATCGTCAGTGTAACTTTATATCAGCTATGCCATGGACTCAATCCCTGGGAATCACAATCTCCTGATTTCTTGTTATATAAAGAAGATAAGGCTGGATCCATTGAGAATTGTCCGTATGCCTTTCCATTTGAGTTAAATATCAAAATGGTCACTAAATTGAAAGTCTGTTATTCCCTAACAATACAACAACAATTACAGAAGGGGGGTTGAATGTAATTCTGGCTACTTTTTACAGATTTTAAAAACAGTTCTAACTCGATAAATATATAAGTTTTTGATTTGCAGATTACGGAATGAAGTAGTTATATAAATCAAAACACAAAGTAATAAAAACAAAGGCTTTAAAAAATTTTGGTGGATTTGAAAGTATCCACCAGATATATATATATATGAGTAAAGTTTTATGGAGTCCACCTTTAATTGGAGTCCTCGGAGTCCATATATGTTCTGCAAGTAAAATATAGCTTAAAATATTGCAAAACATATTATTTTTCGACAAACATCACTATTCTATCAAAAATCTTGTAGATTGCATACATTTTACGGGCTGAGTTCTATGGAGTCCACCTTTTTGTCGGAGTCCTCGGAGTCCATCTACGTTCTGCAAATAAAATATATTGTAAAACGTGTTATTTTGCATAACATGTTACACAAATAGCATAACTTCAACAAAATCATTCAAATCTCATATATTTACAGTACAATATGTATGTTCTCCAATATGTTCTGCAACATGAACATTTATGTTCTGCAAATTAAACATATTTTGTAGAATAATATATTTTTGCAATGTCCTGCTTGTAAAATGTATGCAATCTACAAGATTTTTAATAGAATAGTGATGTTTGTCGAAAAATAAAATGTTTTGCAATATTGTAAGCTATATTTTACTTGCAGAACATATATGGACTCCGAGGACTCCAATTAAAAGGTGGACTCCATAGAACTTTACATATGTATTGTAGGTTATTAGGACCTCCTTGGTGGTGAGACGATAATTCTAAAACTTTTGGCTCAAGTTTATGTTTATAAGAAAAATAAGCGTTATTTTATATTGCTGATAATAAGCGCGATAAGATATGCTGTAACAATCATCTGTTCAATCATTTGTCTTATTTAACATATGATATGACATATAATAAAATTTGTGTGCTAAAAGATTAGCGAATCTTGTTTGAGATCATTGTAAGATAGAAGGAAATGCACCTGAATATTTACTAATTTTTTATAATATAAAGTAACTAATCGACCAAATAAAATATACACATTGCTTTAAAATGAGTAGATGATTTTTGATGGGTTGGGCCTGACCCTGTAGTGCCCAGTAGTCTGTAATTATTAACTTGAGTGACTTGTGACTTGTTGGTACATAACTTTCTCTAAGTGGGCTTTCAGTTCTGTACTCAAGTACACGATTTATAAGTTGTTCCACAGTCTCTAATCTTGCTTGAATATTCATTTTCCTATATATTAATGCAAACAAGCAAGGTTCAACTAATCATACTTTAGCAAAAACAAAAAAGTTTCTAGTAATCACAAATTGTCCATAGTAAGTGCATATATATATAAATATGTACTGCAGCTCCACTAATTTTGATGCCCATAGTTACATATGGTCTGTTTTTAAAATTTGTAGTTATTAAGTTCATAGATTAACCTGACAAAAAAAGGTTCATATATATTAATCCAGTAGATATGCCCAAGTAATTTACAACTAACAATATATAAATTTGTGTAAAAATCGCATGCATTTACGAATAAATAAGTTGTGAGTATCAAGTTTAACTTTGTAAACAAAATTACATTCAAGTTGGAGATGACAACTGATCAAATATTTTTTTGTAAAACATACTATAAGATTTTGGAGAATGTTATATTTAAAATAAATTAATTATCATTTTTTGGTCGGGCTCCAGGTATATCTGGTACACTACGGTTAGTTAATAAAAATTGATATTCTTGTGTCGTTATTGGGGGAACTAGGGATGGATATTGGTTCTTAGACCCGTCATTTTTTCATGTATATTATATAGTAATATATTTTGAGCATATATTTATTTCGATCATTATAAATTATAATGTGATTCGAAGTTATTTTAATATTAAAAAAAACAACTTTTGTCCATACATTTAGTTCGGTCATTACAAGTTTCTAAAATAAAAAATAACAAAATCAACAAACAGTCTATGCTAAGTAAATTATTTTTAAATCTAAAATTTATGTAACGTGTTCAGCTCCATGTGAATATACTTAATTGTTTTGTTGGATTAATAACTCAAAGAGGATAGGGAGATGAGACGAGAAAATAGAAGCTTAGAAATGATGGAAAAGTTGTTTGCTAGAAAATTGTATTGTATTGTTGTGCACATCATATATAATGTGAAAAGTTGTTTGCTAGAAATCTTCGAGAGACAGGTATTATGTCTAGTTATTTCAGAAACCGCTACGTTTTATATATGTACTTCTACTACATGATAGTTCCGAATTTAAAGATCAAACTATTGAATAAAACAAGACAGTTGGCTGAAATATTATGTTTGAGCAATGTTACTATATCAAGATAGCAGCAGTTACAAATATGAATGTACATAGCGTATAGTTTAAATATTGCTGATCCCTGGCATTGTAGGTTGTTATAGGACCTCCCTGGTCTAAAACTTTCACCTCAAGTTTATGTATATAAGAAAAATAAGCGTTACTTTGTATTACGGATAATAAGCGCGATAACAATCATCTGTTCAATCATTTATCCAATTAAACATATGATATGACATATAATAAAATTTGTTTGCTAAAAGATTAGCAAATCTTGTTTGAGAATATGATAACATAGAAGGAAATGCACCTGGATATCTATTATTTTTTTATAGTATAAAGTAATTAATTTGACCTAATAAAATTTACACATCACTTTAAAATGAGTAGATGATTTTTGATGGGTTAGGCCTGACCGTGCAGTTGTTAGTGTAGGTGCCCTAGAGGCAATACATTATTCTTTTTTCTTTATGTCAGTTGATCATTCAATAAATATATTTATTATGACCTTAATTACTGCGATATTTTGTTAGCATAATAAATGTCCTTAGAATCATGATACAAATTGTATAGTTTAAATACATGACTTGAACTTGAGATTATATAATATATCATATTCTTAAAGGTCCCTAGTCGAGTATTATTATATAGGACAATAATAATACATAGATAGACTAGTAGGTTGTTTGACAAGATAACCACATCTCATTGGTTATAAGTATGGGGATACTAAAGTCAATACATAGGTACATGTGAGAGTACATGGTACTCGACAGACCCATAGTGAGATTCTTCATGTTTAATAAAGTCATAAGAAAGACTCATAGTGATAATGGTGTAACGATCCTTTGACTTGAAATTATTATATTTCTATACGAGGATTAATATACTTTAACTACATTAAAAGTTACTTTTGATCGGGTGATGATAAAAGTGGACATCGGGTATATCATGAGTCGTATGAGAAATATGAATGATAGATAAAGGATTTAACCCTCCTATAATTAGGAGAGATATTATTGGCCTCTTGATTGAGTGAGATTATAAAAGCATGGCCATGCTCAAATAATAATTTATCTCGATAATCTACTCATGGATCAAGTAAACCCGGATTAAATGTTGAAGAGGATGACTAAATATATGCCTCGAGTTTAATCTATAATATGTATGGTTAAAGGGATTATATTACACGAAAAACATTAATCACGAAAGGTTTTATCTAATCACGATTTAATTATTGTTTAATTGGGTAACAATGATGTATTACTAGATACCGCTCATTATTTATAATTTTATTAGAGAATAAAATTATTGCCAATTAAATAATAGCCTATAGGGTCGCACAAATAGAGCACTTAATGGAATAGTTAATTTCAATTATGGATTTAAATTAATTGATGATTATTTGAATTTTATTATAATTAAGTAAGACTTAATTGAGATAATATAAATTCGAATTAAAAGGAATGTTTTTGCCCATAATAATTAAGTATGACTTAGTTATTAATTAAATAATGGAAATTCATTTTTATTATTTAATCCAATACCTACTAGGGTTGGGCTTTGCTATTATGGGCCTTTTTAATCAGTCATTATAAATACATAATGAGAGGTTAAAGAGGCTTGTACGTTTTTAAGAAAACCCTAGCAACAAAGAGAGGCAGAGGTAATTCAGATCGTCAAGAAGGAGGCTTGTACATCCATTCCGTAGTCAAGTTCGTGAGACGTTCTTGAAGGTGCTCGTGTGGATACCATAGAGGTGTTTCTCCGAGAGGTAGACACAAAGCGTGATAGCTAGGATCTCCGTTGAGTTCGTGAAAGTTAATCTCTTGAAAGGTATGATTCGTTATCTCCATAATCTGCCCATAATTATACATGGATCCTGTTTTTGGGTTTCAAAATTTTTGTTTTATTTACGTTTATCCGCTGCATTTTTATGCCTTCGGATCCCAATAAATGGCATCAGAGCTACGTGTATAAGGGGCTGATTTGGTTACGTGTTTACTGTATTTTTACAAGTATGCATGTGTGATGAGTCTGCCATGATAACAGTTATGTTATATGAGTCTGCCATGATAACAGTTATGTTATATGAATGATATGATGAATCTGTTAATGATCTATATGATGATAGTAGTATGTTTAAGATCTGCCATAACTCATATGTATGCGATCTCTTAAAATATGTATACTGATACACGTTTTTGGTAACTGGGATATGGATCGTGTGTATACTGATACATGCTTCTGGAATAGTATTCTGATACATGTTTTTCTAGTATTCTGATACTTGATTTTGCAAAAATTTCCGCCATCGGGGGGCTCGATCCGCGTGCTTAGGGTTTCGTTTTTAATTTGTGCTTATGACATATGCTTTACTTATTTATTATTCTTGATTGGATCATGATAATTGATAAATAGTATGTCATCTTTATATGATCTATCATGTTCTTTAATGGTTACTTGAGCATGGTGCATAGTTATGGCCTTAAGACCTTAGTTGTAATGGTTTATTCTTTTGGTTTGTAATAAATACGACTTGCATGTCGTTTTCTATTTGTAGTTGTTTGATCTCGAATATAACTCGAGTTCTTTTGTAAGTTCATTAGTATAATTCTTAATGTAACATCCAAGAAGGACAAGGGAAAGAGGAGGCATCCTATGGAGGCCAAGGAGACAATGGAAGCAATAGAGAAGACATATGTAATAGTTATTTTTACACCATAGATTGACCTTGATCTTTTCATTAGCCTGAAAAGATCACATAGGATTGGGCCATAACTATTGCACGTTTACTTTACGTACTTTTCATATGATGTATAAATAGTATGTGTGGAGTAGAAAATGCATGTTTTAATTAGATTAATGATGCATGTATGTATTAGATACATCACCCATGCCATACCTTTAAACAAGATAAAATCTGTAACGACTCAAGATTTAAAATTAACAAACGATCATGAGATTCTCGTGTTTATGAAACATGAAATAAAATACGAATTTTCTTTATTTCTGACATGGGGTGATTTTGTCAACAACGGGTTCATAGAACTTGTAAGGCTGTGGGTTTTAAGCGAGACCGATGTGACTCCTCCACTACCTGGAAATCAAACCATTGACGAGTATTGATTTGAAGTATTTTATTCAAGGAAAAATTGGGAATCTCTTTATGATGGGATCATGATCGTTCTAAATTAAAAATCCCTAAGTAAAAATATTAAGTTTTAATCAGATGCTTTCCAATGAATGAACACTCATTAAATCCTAGATCGATAAGGGGAAGGGCTGTCAGTGGCAGGGGACTCCTATCTATCATGGTGAAATGCGACGAATATAAACGGTTATATTCGGACGTTGTATCATTGGGTCTAACTTAACTGAGTCATCATAATAAGGTGAATATAAACGGTTATATTCAACTATTATGAACTTAGAAGCATAGAGTTTGGTTAAAAATCTATTAGATAGATAAGATCAATTGTTGTTCACCAAATTATCCAAGAATTATATATGATATAATTGACAACTGTTGTCTACCTAAATAATCATGTTTTAAGGATACCAGTGGTTGACTTAGAACATGACGAAATATGGATCTTGGCTCACTAGAAAGATTTATGGGATATACTTTCCGAATTAATAGTTAGGGCTATTAATTTAATAAAAAAAAATAGTGGGAGATATATTACGAATATATCATAATCATATGAACATAAAATTTTAACTCAGACAATCTAATGTTTATTTTGCGCTTTTATTATTGTAGATACTGAGTAATGGCAAACAACACAAACACATTATCCGTACGTTTAGTCCTTGAGAAGGACAAGCTGACAGGAGGAAACAACTTCCTAGACTGACAGAGGAATTTGAGGATTGTCCTCAGGCAGGAGCGCAAGCTTCATGTCATTGATATTCCTCCTCCAGGCCCCCTTCCTGAGGGTGCTACGACTGATGAACGAGCAGCACGCACAAGGGATGAGAATGATGCAAATGATGTTGCATGTCTTATGTTGGCAACTATGAGTGCTGTGCTTCAAAGACAGCATGTGCATATGGATGCATATACTATCAATGAGCACTTACAAAGCATGTTTGCAAGCCAAACTCGTCAAGAAAGGTTCAACACGAGTAAGTCACTTTTTAATTGCAAACAAGGGGCGAGTGAACCAGTTGGCCCACATGTTCTGAAGATGATTGGTTACATTGAGTACCTTGAAACTTTGGGTTTCCCGATTGGTCCGGAAACTGGTATTGACCTAATCATGAATTCTTTGAACAACAAATTCACTCAGTTTGTTGTGAATTACAATATGAATGAATTTGACAAAACATCTACTGAATTGTTGCATATGTTGAGAACATATGAGACCAACATGAAGACAGCTGAACCTGCTCCCATACTGATGGTGGGAAATAAAGGTAAGGCCAAAGGGAAGGGAAAATGGAAGGGTAAGAAGAAGATTGGATCTGATTCTACACCCAAGCCAAAGTCAGGTCCCAAACAGGCTTTAAAGCCTAAAGGTGGTGTATCCAAGGGTGAATATCACTACTGTAAGAAAGATGGTCACTGGAAGAGAAACTGTCCAATTTACTTGGAGGATCTGAAGAAAAAGAAAGCAGTTCAGATTTCTGGATCAGGTATTTATGTTATAGAAGTCAATTTGTCTATTTCTACATCTGGGTATTTAATACTGAATGTGCTTCTCACATTTGTATAAATGTGCAGGGCCTGCAGAGAAGTAGAACTTTGGCTAAGGGAGAATTGGACCTAAGAGTAGGCAATGGAGCAAAAGTTGTTGCTTTAGCTGTAGGGACTTATTATTTATCTATGCCCTCTGGGCTTGTTTTAGAACTAGAAGACTGTTTTTACGTGCCTGTGATTCGCAGAAACATTATTTATGTTTCTTGTTTGGACAAGAAAGGTTTTTCGTTTACAATAAAGAACAACAGTTGCTCTTTTGCTTTGAATGATTTAACCTATGGTGTTGCGCGTTTATTTAATGGTTTATATGTTCTTGATTTAGATAACCCTGTCTATAATATAGAAAACAAACGACTTAAAATGAATGACTCAAATCAAACATACCTCTGGCATTATCGTCTAGGCCACATAAATGAGAAACGCATATCCCAATTACATAAGGATGGATACTTGGATAAGTTTGATTTTGAATCATACCAAGAATGTGAATCTTGTTTGCTTGGTAAGATGACTAAAGCCCCTTTCACTGGTAAGGGTCAAAGGGCCACTAAACGTCTGGAGCTAATACATAGTGATGTATGTGGCCCAATGCGTGTAATGGCTAGAGGAGGCTACTACTACTTCATAACATTTACTGATGATTTCAGTAGATATGGATATGTATATCTTATGAAGAACAAATCCGATTCTTTTAAAAAATTTAAAGAATACAAGGTTGAAGTAGAGAAGCAAATTGGCGGAGATGCAAGTATTAAGATCTTACGATCCGATCGTGGGGGTGAATACTTAAGCACCGAATTTAGAGAGTATTTGAAAGAGTGTGGTATTGTATCACAACTCACTCCGCCAGGAACACCTCAATGGAATGGAGTTTCAGAGAGGAGAAATCGCACCTTGTTGGACATGGTGCGATCGATGATGAGTCATGCAGATCTTCCAATTAGTTTCTGGGGTTACGCTCTAGAAACAGCGGCTTTCACACTTAACCGTGTTCCTACTAAGAAGGTTCAAAAGACTCCATATGAGATATGGAAAGAGAAACGGTCAGGCATGAACTTTATGAAAGTTTGGGGATGTAAGGCGTTTGTGAAACGTCAAGAATCTGACAAGCTTGGACCTAAATCCGAAGAGTGCATTTTTGTAGGATACCCTAATGAAACAAAGGCGTATTATTTTTATAGTCCTTCTAAGCAGAAAGTGTTTATTGCTCGAGATGCTGTCTTCATGGAAAGAGATTTTGTTTCCAAAAGAAACAGTGGGAGAACTATAGATCTCGATGAAGATCGAGAACCGCAAAATAGCATTGACCCTGAAGTGGAACAAGAGCAGAATAATGATAATGCTCAACAAACACAGGTTGTTCGTAGATCTGGTAGATTTCGCCATGAGCCAGAGAGATATGGATTTCTCATGACTCAGTGTGGTGATTTGATGCTCATAGATGAAGATGAGACTCTCACATACCAAGATGCTATGAACAGTCCAGACTCTAAGAGATGGCTTGAAGCCATGAAATCCGAGATAGATTCCATGTATGAAAACCAAGAATGGACTTTGGTTGATCCACCTGAAGGGGTAAAACCCATAGGGTGCAAATGGGTTTTTAAGAAGAAAAAGGGCATGGATGGAAATGTTCAGACCTATAAAGCTAGGCTGATTGCAAAAGGTTTCAAATAAATTCATGGTATTGACTATGATGAAACTTTCTCACCAGTGGCTATGGTCAAGTCTATAAGGATTTTACTTGCCATTGCAGCATTCCATGATTATGAAATCTGGCAAATGGATGTCAAAACAGCCTTCCTTAATGGAAGCGTTGAAGAGGATGTGTACATGACACAACCTGAGAGTTTTGTCGATCCAAGGAATGCTGGCAAGGTATGTAAATTGCGTCGATCCATTTATGGATTGAAGCAATCCTCTAGGAGATGGAATATCCATTTTGATGAAATAGTCACAGAGTATGGCTTTGTTCAAAACGAAGATGAACCGTGTGTTTACAAGAAGGTTAGTGGGAGCTATGTGGCATTCATAGTACTATATGTTGATGATATACTACTAATGGGGAATGACATACCTTCTCTAAAGGCTGTTAAGACTTAGTTAGGGAGCAATTTCTCCATTAAAGACTTAGGAGAGGCATCCAACATTCTAGGAATGAGGATCTATAGAGAAAGATCTAGAAGGATGATCGGTCTAAGTCTGAACACATACATTGATAAGGTTTTGCATCGTTTTGAAATGCAAAATGCAAAAAGGGGATATGTCCCGTGTCTCAAGGGATAACGATCTCTAAGGACCAGTGTCCGAAATCATTGGATGAGAAGGACCACATGAATAAAGTTCCATATGCTTCAGCAATTGAATCTATCATGTATGCAGTGGTATGTACTCGCCCAGATGTCTCGTATGCTTTGAGCATGACGAGCAGATACCAGTCTAATCCGGGTGAAGGTCACTGGACGGCAGTTAAGAATATTCTTAAGTACTTGAAAAGAACTAAAGATTCATTCTTGGTGTATGGAGGAGAAGAGAAACTCGTTGTAAAAGGTTACACCGATACAAGTTTCCAAACAGACAGAGATGATACTGTATCACAGTTTGGTTTTGTGTTTTGTCTAAACGGAGGTGCTGTAAGCTGGAAGAGTTCAAAGCAAGAAACAATAGCTGATTCTACAATGGAGGCTGAGTACATTATAGCTTGTGAAGCAGCTAAGGAGGCCGTTTGGATTCGAAAGTTCATTTCTGATTTGGGAGTGGTTCCATCGATCGCAGATCCCATTGATCTATACTGCGATAATAATGGAGCCATTGCACAGGCTAAAGAACCTAGATCACACTCCCGGGCTAAACATATACTCAGGAGATTTCACCTTATTCGAGAGATTAATGAAAGGGGTGATATACATATATGTAAAGTGCACACAAATGATAACATTGCAGACCCACTGACCAAAGGCTTGTCGCAGCAGAAGCACGATGGTCACACTAGTTCCATGGGTATTAGATATATGGGTGATTGGCTCTAGTGCAAGTGGGAGATTGTTAGTGTAGGTGCCCCAGAGGCAATACATTATTCTTTTTTCTTTATGTCAGTTGATCATTCAATAAATGTATTTATTATGACCTTAATTACTGCGATATTTTGTTAGCATAATAAATGTTCTTAGAATCATGATACAAATTGTATAGTTTAAGTACATGACTTGAACTTGAGATTATATAATATATCATATTCTTAAAGGTCCCTAGTCGAGTAGTATTATATAGGACAATAATAATACATAGATAGACTAGTATGTTATTTGACAAGATAATCACATCTCATTGGTTATAAGTATGGGGATACTAAAGTCAATACATAGGTACATGTGAGAGTACATGGTACTGGACAGACCCACAGTGAGATTCTTCATGTTTAATAAAGTCATAAGAAAGACTCACAGTGATAATGGTGTAACGATCCTTTGACTTGAAATCATTATATTTCTATACGAGGATTAATATACTTTGACTACATTAAAAGTTACTTTTGATCGAGTGATGATAAAAGTGGACATCGGGTATATCATGAGTCGTATGAGAAATATGAATGATAGATAAAGGATTTAACCCTCCTATAATTAGGAGAGATATTATTGGCCTCTTGATTGAGTGAGATTATAAAAGCATGGCCATGCTCAAATAATGATTTATCTCGATAATCTACTCATGGATCAAGTAAACTCGGATTAAATGTTGAAGAGGATGACTAAATACATGCCTCGAGTTTAATCTATAATATGTATGGTTAAAAGGATTATATTACACGAAAAACATTAATCACAAAAGGTTTTATCTAATCACGATTTAATTATTGTTTAATTGGGTAACAATGATGTATTACTAGATACCGCTCATTGTTTATAATTTTATTAGAGAATAAAATTATTGCCAATTAAATAATAGCCTATAGGGTCGCACAAATAAAGCACTTAATGGAATAGTTAATTTAAATTATGGATTTAAATTAATTGATGATTATTTGAATTTTATTATAATTAAGTAAGACTTAATTGAGATAATATAAATTCGAATTAAAAGGAATGTTTTTGCCCATAATAATTAAGTATAACTTAGTTATTAATTAAATAATAGAAATTCATTTTTATTATTTAATCCAATACCTACTAGGGTTGGGCTTTGCTATTATGGGCCTTTTTAATCAGTCATTATAAATACATAATGAGAGGTTAAAGAGGCTTGTACATTTTTAAGAAAACCCTAGCAGCAAAGAGAGGCAGAGGTAATTCAGATCGTCAAGAAGGAGGCTAGTACATCCATTCCGTAGTCAAGTTCGTGAGACGTTCTTGAAGGTGCTCGTGTGGATACCATAGAGGTGTTTCTCCGAGCGGTAGACACAAAGCGTGATAGCTAGGATCTCCGTTGAGTTCGTGAAAGTTAATCTCTTGAAAGGTATGATTCGTTATCTCCATAATCTGCCCATAATTATACATGGATCCTGTTTTTGAGTTTCTAAATTTTTGTTTTATTTACGTTTATCCGCTGCAGTTTTATGCCTTCGGATCCCAACAGCAGTGTCCAGTAGTCTGTACTTATATACTTGAGTGAGTTGTGACTTGTTGGTACATAATTTTCTCTAACTGGTTGAACTATGTTCCAGTTCTATACTCGAGTACAGGATTTATAAGTTGTTCTACAGTCTCTGATCCTTCAGTTTCTTGCTTGAATATTCATTTTACTATATATTTATGCGAACAAGAAAGGTTCAACTAATCATACTTTAGCAAAAACAAAAAGCTTTCAAGTAATAACACATTGTCCATAGTAAGTGCAAATATTTAAATGTACTCTAGTTTCACTAATTTTTTTTCCTGATTACACACGCACACACATTAGTCGAACCCTTGATATCTCGTAAGGAGGCATAAGAGGTCAACCGGTCCACCAACACTTCGTTGACCGTCCCACTAATTTTGATGCCCCTTGTTTCTTTATTATAACAGAGTTGTTCTGTATTAACATGAGATTTGTTTATGAAAAATGTTGGAATTTTGTAGTTATTTTGTTCATATATTAACCCCGTTGATATGCCGAAGTTAATTACTACTCACAGTAAATACATTTATGTAAAAATCACGTGTATTTGCGCATAACTAAGTTGTGAGTATCAAGTTTAAAATTATAAAATTACATTTAAGTTGGAGATGACTGCTGATCAAATATTTTTTTTAAAACATATTATAAGATTTTGGAGAAAGTGATATTTAAATTAAATTAATATTGGGGGGGCCTCCACGTATCCCTTCCAAATTAATTAATATCCTCCTATCGTTGGAGGGAGGAGTATTGTTTTATCGATATCACTCACCTTTCATAATTGATGTTCAGTATATAGTAATATATTTTTGACGATGAATTTATTTCAATCATTATAAATTATAATGAGATTAATTCAAAGTTATTTTTAAATTAAAAAACAACTTTTATCCATATATTTAGTTTGATCATTAAAGGTTTCTAAAATTAAAAAAAGTAAAATCAATAAACATGATGCTCAGTAAACTATTTTTAAATCTAAAAATTATGTAACGTGGGTCGGTCCGATGTGACTATACTGAATTGTTAGGATATGGGAAATTCTAAAATGGTACCATTGAAGATGTGGTAGCAGTGATATAAAAGAAAGCGAAAATTAAGTTTACAGGCCCGAATAACAAAGATATTGAGGCTTGTGTAAAATCTTTTGGTCGTGGCGCCAACAAAGAAAATACACATGTTTTCGCCTTCTAGAACAATATCTTATTACTACGAGAAAATTAGGTTGTCAAATCTTCGTAGTTACTAGAGATAACTCGGTGTCTAATAATTTTCAGATCAAGGACAAAAGAAGAAAAATGTTGTGCTTGAAGGGATGCGAAGTGTTTCGGGAAAATATCAAAATTTATTTATAAGTTTAGAACGTAAACATTTACTAATTGGTTCTAAGGTCCTTTTGTTCTTATCTCGTCTTGAATTTTGTATTTAATTTTTTTTTGAGTATTATCAATAATGGATGTCAAATTTTTATTTACTTCAAAAACGTATAAACAATTAAATATCCAAACAAGAAAAAAAGATAAGCAGACCTGGGGAAATATCACAAAAACATGATTTTTTTAATAACGATCACAAAATTACTTATGATTTTATATAATTCTAAATTTATTGAAATTTAAAAAGTTTAATTATGAATTTGGCATGATACATAATTTGAAAAACTGTCTCAACTTTTTTTCTAAGGTATCATAGAAAACTTTGAGAGACGAGTTTTCATTATTTTGGGTTT
The DNA here is from genome assembly GCF_009905375.1 of Apium graveolens. Taxonomy (NCBI): domain Eukaryota; kingdom Viridiplantae; phylum Streptophyta; class Magnoliopsida; order Apiales; family Apiaceae; genus Apium; species Apium graveolens. The sequence goes on from NW_027418580.1 coordinate 53,899, forward strand.
TTGGCAAAATTAAAACATTAAAATATTAATATTAAGATGAATGGATTATATCAAGTCGGAGTGTTTTTTGCAAGTAATTTTTTGTTTCCTTTAAATAGCCGCTCTGTATTAACCCCATTGCTTGCATAAGTAAATAAAACTCATAACATATACATTTGGCGTAAATTACATGCATTCGTGCATAAATTAATAATGAGTATTTAGTTTAATATTGTAAATGATGTTACATTTAAGTGGAGATAAGAATTCATCACATATTTTCGTTATATTTAAGTGGAGATAAAAAGGGATCACATATTTTTTGTTTTTTAACCTATAAAATTTTGGAGGATGCTAAATTTTGTTAACGATCAAAGAATATCATAGTCTATTAATATATAGGTTTGGTAAATTTGTACCTGAAACAATTGATCAATTGTTATTTATTATGTTTGAGAGTTGTTTTGTTATGGAATAGAAAATTAAGGATATGATCGCTTTTTACCATCCAACATACGAGAATATTATAAGTTGTTAAATTATAAGGATATTCTCAAATACATATCACATGCGACATATATATATATATAGTTAACTACACGTCGTCGCCATGAATATTACAATATTGTACATACACTTTAATACCATAGGAATAAAATTGGACTAAGACATTGTCGATTCCACATACAACAAGTTTCAATTACTGTACACCTATAAATATTGTACCTACACAAACTACAATTAGTATCGATAAATTTTTAACTCAAAGATTGCATCTACTCAAAATATCTATCATAATCAGAATCATCAAAGACTGCAAAGAAAAAAGCCGAAACACTAAAAAATATTTCATCAATAAAAAGTCAAAACATTGGGTATAAGATGTTTCGAATGATATTTTACTACACTTCAAATAAATTATTAAGTAGTATACATTTTATTTTTTAATAAAACTCGTAATAAATTTTATTAAAAAATAAAAGTAACTTTTTTTGTCTTTTTTCATGATAAAATCTAAGAACAAAACTTTGTATATAATATTAATGGCCATATTTTTTTCTTATTTTTTTAATTTTTAAATATATTTACACTTAATTTAAAATTTAAAAGGTGAAAAAACTAATAATTAGACCACCTTAAGTGACTGTAAATGATAACTTATTGAAATCGGTGAACAAAATGATATATGTGCTCCATTTCAGTGACTAGTTTAATATTTAACACACTGAAAAAATCATTAAAATACTTAATATTATATCAAGAATATCATTCTGAAACTCTGTGCATTCCAAGTTAAAATCATAAATATATTTTGTTATCCAACACTTTGATAAATACAATGTCACATGTGTCTTGTAGTGTTTACCACTTACGAAAATTGACGACAATAATGATTATGGTACGAAGTTGAAAAACTATAAGGATCCTGAATTGCCCACAAAGATGGTTTTCCTTTTAATATAAAAAGATATAATGTTATCTACATCCATACTTTAGAACTTTGCATTTTAAAATTTATTTTTCTTTTCGTAAAAGATATATAAATGTAATTGTATGTTGTTATGGATAATTGCAACTTTAAGTTTCCGGTGTCATCCTACTTCTTTCACATTTAGCTTGCATGATTAAGAACGCAGGAATTTCATTACAAAATAATTTTTTTATTTAACATCTCACATTCAAAATGATAATCGATATATATTTTAATGACTACTAGAGAATGACGTGTGCGTCCACGAGCTATTATGCTAGTTTATTTCTTAAAATTTAATTGCTGTATTCACTTTGAAGTCTCAAATGTTATAACTAAGTTATTGTTAAGAGTGAGCACTTCCTGGTTCGGAACCGAGAACCGAATCGAACCGATCAAAAATTGCGGTTCCGGTTCGGTTCTTACCTAATTGGGGTCCGGTTCGGTTCTTATTTTTCTAGAAATTTTGGTTCTTGGTTCGGTTCGGTTCTTAACATTCTAGAGCCGTAAGAACCGAACCGAATCGTATATAAATGAATAAATACAAAAATATATATAAATATATGTATATATATTACATATTATGTTTTCTTATTTATAATATTTTAATAAATTTTAAGAAAAATATGATTTTTATTGTATTACTCGTTTCTTTAAATATTTATGGAGTTTTGAATATTTTTATAAATATTTTTCTTCTTAAATATTAGAAAGTAATTGAATTCAAAATGATCTGCCACTAATAAAAATCTTCTTTTACTAAGTTACCGTTAATACGTAATCAAAACTAGTCAAAATTTAAAAAGTTAGAATACAAAATAATATGCAAAATACATAAATATGAAATGAAAATATAAATTCGGTTCTTTCGGTTAAGAACCGAACCGAACCGAATTTTACGGTTCGGTTTCGGTTCGGTTCTTACATATAAACGGGTCCAGTTCGGTTCTTAAAATATTCCTATTTCGGTTCTCGGTTCTTTCGATTCGGGTTTGGTTCGGTTCGATTCTGACCCGTTGCTCACCCCTAATTAGTGTGACAGTGTCTATCATACTCTGTGTCATCGCAGCAGTGACAGCCCTGCTCGTGACAACAATTTTCACATTTTGGACGAAAGAGGAACTTAAAAGGTTGTGCTTGATTGGATCGTCAGTGTAACTTTATATCAGCTATGCCATGGACTCAATCCCTGGGAATCACAATCTCCTGATTTCTTGTTATATAAAGAAGATAAGGCTGGATCCATTGAGAATTGTCCGTATGCCTTTCCATTTGAGTTAAATATCAAAATGGTCACTAAATTGAAAGTCTGTTATTCCCTAACAATACAATAAGAATTACAGAAGGGGGGTTGAATGTAATTTTGGCTACTTTTTCAAGATTTTAAAATCAGTTATAACTCGATAAATATATAAGTGTTTGATTTGCAGATTACGGAATGAAGTAGTTATATAAATCAAAACACAAAGTAATAAAAACAAAGGCTTTTAAAACTTTTTGGTGGATTTGAAAATATCCACCAGATATATATATATATATATATATATCGAATGAGAACCCTGTGAAGCTTAAATAGCTCACAGCTGCTTACAAGTAGAACAAACAAACTACAGAGAAATTCTTGATAAGTACAACTTTATTTATCTCTCTTTTGAAATGTGTTTGCTTAGTTGAATGTTCTACTAGCTACACTTGGTTTATATATCACCAAGTTTACATGATAATAAGACAAGATAATAAAAAAAAACATATCTAGTCTAACTCCATGCTACTTCACTACTCTATTCCGCCTTCTTTGAATATCTTCACAATTGCATGGAAATGGTAACGCTTCTTTGTTCTCAAATTCCTGCTTAACAGGCTACCACATTTCTTTTGCAAACACCCAACGTATATGACTGTGTTGTCACTGTCAACAGATATATGAATTTGATCATGCGTCGGGTACATGCTCTTCATCCGTCGGGTAGCTTTGTTGATCATCCGTCGGGTAGCTTTGTTGATCATCCGTCGGGTAGCTATTTGTCACTTGACTCCATTTCACTTATACAGAATTACAAGACATCTTATATTTACAATTAATCAACCTATTATGCATATCCACTAGTAGCCAACATGACTTATATGCTCCTACAAAATCTACACAAAGTTGTTTGCATAAATGTGCTACAGATTTTATTTTTACATAAGCTACTCACCCGGTGGATGTCAAGTCGGCATCCGTCGGGACTATATTTGATCATCCGTCGGGACTACAGATCATTGCCTCACATTCTGCGATTTTGGACACTTTGTGCAGTACATCCTAGCTGAACAAGAACAGAAGACTTGATGCGCGTATTGGAATTCTCATTTCCATTCAATCTAAGTATCAACAAGTTTTTACTAGTTGCTGTAATTTGCAAGTATTAAGTATGAGAACATGTTGAACTGCAGGTATATACGTTTCAGCATGGAAGAGAACAGGAACCTGAGTTTGGAAACGAAGGATTCCCCTGATCCACTTCCACCACTCATTGAATATTTGTCTACTCATGAATTGGAATGCTTTGATAGTTTGGACAAAGACACTGACTTGGACACAGTCTTTCCTTCTCTCGTGGTAAGTCAATATGTAATTCTTCGAGATTTTTGTTGTTCTTAATTGATACTGTGAATCACATGCTTTTTGATTTATTGGCATACTTAGATTTAGATATTAATCTGGATTGTCATATTTGTGTTGCTGTTCCAAATAAAACATTTTTACTCCCAAAAATGTTTGCTTGCTACATATTTTTTTTCATAGATATATCAGCTTTTAGTCTCTACATGTTTTATAAAACTTTCTATTCTGCACTGATAGTGATGCAAGATGGTTATAAATCTCTCAATCTTCATGATTCAATAGAATGATGCATTTCATAGTTACAAGTTATAACCAACGAGAAGACCGACAAGCAACAATCACTTTGCTCCTGTTTAGCTGCTGATCCTGTTCTGTTTCTTTTGTAATGGTAGTTCAAATTTTATTGGAACTTAATTACTTTAATGTTTCGTAATTTTGTGCTCTCTAAGGTCTGTCATATTAGGCTTCTGCAATAGCAAACATCACATTGCTAAAACATAAATAGACCTGGGAAAAGAATATTTTGGTGTTGCAGTCTTTTTTCTTTCAGTTTTCTGTATGTGTCCTGATCTCTATATCAATCTTATCTTAAATCCTTAACTGCTTCGACAACAAACTTGTTTGATTGGGGTCTTGCATGTGATCTTTGAACACTAGTGAGTTTAAGTTGATCAAAATTAAGTAGGTAAGAGGACAGGGCTTTTTTGTCAAATTTAAAGGATTTGAAGTGATAAAAGTATAAAACTGATATTATGAATTCATAATGTTGGACTCTTTGGAAGAAACTTCGTTAATGTCTTTAAAATTCAACTTTTTGTTATGTTTTTAGTCATATACTATCTATGTAAACATGTATACCAAGATAGCTGTTATTTAAGCTCTGCAGTACCACGGACGTATGTGCTATTGAACATTTAATTAACTCTGGAGTTTATAGTCCAAAACTATATTGCTTTGGAAAGTCTTTCCCAGTAAATATTTCACTAAACCTATGTTTATTTGTTACTTCTTGTAGTGTACATGTCATTTACCAGCAATCTCACTACTTAGTAATGTCGTTGTAGCTGTTAGATTATTACTCTTCTATCTTTTAGATTGGCTATAGCAAGGATGTGGATAATGTAATACAGTTATTATTAACTTTTAACCAGTAAAGGATCGTTGTATTTTAAATAATTTATTTATGTTTAATGCACTAGGAAACCAAGATAGATGCAGCGGAGATCCAAAACTGTGATTTTGAGTCCCACCAGAGAACACGATCCATTTCCATCAGCATGCCGCCTTCTCCTATAGAAGACCACTTGGAGGGGAAGAAAAGAGTTCTCTTTAGGGATGATTGTGAATTAATTTCCAGCAGCGGTGTTTCACATTCTCCACTTTCTACTGATATTCCAAAGATCAAACAGCCAATCTTTCGTTCACAGCCGATACCAAAAGGCTCTGAGTTAAATGATGCAGTTATAAGTGGAAAAGCTCCTGACCTCCCCCTCAGAAACCCCACGAGAAAGACTCTTACAGATAAAAGATACAATTCTTTTAAAACTTTTTCTGGAAAGTTAGATAGACAATTATCAAATTTGCGTGGAAAGGTAAATGAGACAGGAACACCACTTAAAAAAACTACTGAAATGGAGAATGTACCTGTGCACCGATATTTTGATGCCTTGGAAGGACCGGAGTTGGATACTCTTAGGGTATGTTCTGATGACCTTTTTTTTTACAAGTTCTTCATGTTCTCAATGTATTTGTGACAATTTGCATGTCAAGATTTAGCTTCTACTTGTCAAACTAAAAACCTTTATACACGGATCAAAAAGTAAAGTTTCATTTGTATGGAATTGTTACCTTTTACTAATTTGTGTGCATTCAAGCGTCACTTACACAATTATAGATATATTTGTCAAATAGTGTGCCTTTGCACACCGGAAAAATTATATTCATCTAGTTCTGGTTTTTTGTTGAAATACTAATATGTTCATATTATATGTACTGTCATCAAACTTACAGCCTTCAGAGGAAATACTGCTTCCAGACGATAAACTGTGGCCATTTCTTCTTCGTTACCCTATCTCTTCATTCGGTTTATGCCTTGGTGTCAGCAGCCAAGCCATAATGTGGAAAAATTTAGCCACAAGTACCACAATGGGATTTCTCCATATCAGCACGAAAGTAAACATTATTCTATGGTTCTTATCCGTTGTTCTTTAGCGTGGTGGCTTTCACCTACATTCTGAAGATTGTATTCTACTTTGAGGCTGTTCGTCGTGAGTACTATCATCCAATACGTGTCAACTTCTTCTTTGCTCCGTGGATAGCCTTGTTGTTCTTAGCTCTAGGAGTTCCACCTTCTTTGACAAAAGACCTGCATCAGGCTTTATGGTATGTCCTCATGACGCCTATCTTAATCCTTGAGCTGAAGATATACGGACAGTGGATGTCAGGAGGACAGAGAAGACTTTCAAAGGTAGCAAATCCATCAAACCATCTTTCTGTTGTTGGGAATTTTGTGGGGGCACTATTGGGTGCAACACTGGGGTTAAAAGAAGGACCGATTTTCTTTTTTGCGGTTGGACTGGCTCACTACACAGTCCTGTTTGTTACACTGTACCAGAGGCTTCCCAAAGGAACTCCATCCCGTGTTCTTTCTTTTTGTTGCTGCACCTAGCGTTGCTTCAATGGCATGGGCAAGAATACAAGGATCATTCGATTTTGGGTCAATGATTGCTTATTTTATCGCTCTGTTCCTTTATTTCTCACTGGTTAGTTCTTTTGCATAAATAAGCCACAAATCTTTATTTATATACCTACATTTCATTAATTCAATTCTCAGTAACACAGACTGTTGCTTCTAAACGTTTCCTATCATATTTAGGTTTAGTATGAATGACATTCAGTTTAGTAATGAATAAATTTACTTTTAGTGTTGTTTGCACAAAAAGTTGTGATACTAATCCTAGAATGATGCTCAAAAAAATATGGAAACTCATCAAGTTGATTGCGGTCCTGTTTCACTTGTTCAGTTCAAATATTTATTGGCTAAAAGTCCATCCCTCTTTTTGTTTCTGCAGGCTGTTCGAGTTAATTTCTGCCGAGGATTCAGGTATTTTCCACAATATGGATTCTGTATTTGGTATTTATGATTCCTTCAAAATATAGCTGTCTGAGGTTTTGAGCTTTATTTCCATCGTTATTTATAGGTTTTCACTGGCTTGGTGGGCCTACACTTTCCCAATGACTGGTGCTGCCATTGCAACCCTTAGGTACTCACTTGAAGTGTCAAATGTTATAACCAAGTCACTGTCGATCATACTTTGTGTCGTTGCAACATTCACACTGACAGCCCTCCTCGTGACAACAATTTTCCATGCTTTTGTGCGTAAAGACCTTTTCCCGAATGACATTGCCATTGCCATAAGTGACAAAAGGCCAAACTCTGTCCGAAAATGGTACCATCGAAGAAATGGTAGCACAGATATGAAAGAAACCGAAAACTACCTCAAGTTTACAGACTCAAATGGCAAAGATATTGAGGCCTGTCTAAAATCTTCAGGTTCAGGCGCCAATGAAGAAAATACCCATGTTTCAGCTTTCTAGAACAATATCTCACTGCATTACAGTACATGAGAAATTAACTGTCTTAATCTTCACATCTGCGAGAGAGAAACTCGTTGTTGAACCATCTTCACTTCTTGGACAAAAGAGGATAGAAGGTTGTGCTTGACGGGATGCTTAAGTGTCTATCTGTATCAGCTGTCATGAGTTCAACCCCCGGAAATCTCCTAATTTATTATATATATGTTTGAATAAGGCAAGGCTGGTGCATTGGGACTTCTCCCCTATGTGAACGCCTTCTGCAGTGTGCACGGCCTAAGAGGAACTCGCTATACAGTTCTTGAAGTTCCGATGACATTGTTGTGCACATCATATAGAATGTGAAAAGTTGTTTGCTAGAAATCTTCGAGAGGCAAGTGTTATTTCTAGTTATTTCAGAAACGGCTACGTTTTAAATATGTACTTCTACTACAGTATAGTTCCGAATTTAAAGATCAAGCTATTGAACAAATACAAGATTAGACTTTTTCATTTGAACACTTCTCTGAAATATTATGTTTGAGCAATGTTACTACATCAAGATAGCAGACCACACAGTTACTGATATGAATGTACATGGCGTGCATTATAAAGATGGCTGATTTCTGTAGGTTGTTAGAACCTCCTTGGCGGTGAGATGATAATTCTAAAACTTTTGCCTCAAGTTTATGTATATAAGAAAAATAAGTGTTACTTTATATTGCTGATAATAAGCGCAGTAAGATATGCTGCAACAATCGTCTGTTCAATCATTTGTCCAATTGAACATATGATATAAAAGATTAGCAAATCTTGTTTGAGATCATTGTAACATAGAAGGAAATGCACCTGAATATTTACTAAATTTTTATAATATAAAGTAATTAATTTGACTTAATAAAATATACACACTGCTTTTAAAACGGGTAGATGGTTTTTGATGGGTTGGGCCTGACTCTGTAGTGCCCAGTAGTCTGTACTTATATACTCAAGTGAGCTGTGACTTGTTGGTACATAATAATTTTCTTTAACTCCCCTGTACTATGTTTCAGTTCTATACTCAAGTACAGGATTTATAAGTTGTTCTACAGTCTCTACTATTTAATCCTCCGGTTTCTTGCTTGAATATTCATTTTCTTCTATATTTATGCAAACAAGCAAGGTTCAAGTAATAATACTTTAGCAAAAACAAAAAAGTAAATAATAACACATTTTCCATAGTAAGTGCAAATATTTATATGTACTCCTGTTAGACTGATTTTTTTTACTAATTAATTACACACGACCATGCATCAGTCAAATTTCTAATCTCCGGTAACGAAGTCTCTAAAAACTCAATCACTGCATCAACACTTCGTTGAATAATTTGGATGCCCTTAGTTTCTTTATTATGGTGCCTTTATGACAGCTGTTTTGTATTAACATGAGGTTTGTTTATGAAAAATGTTGGAATTCTGTAGTAATTATGTTCATGTATTAACCCTGTTGATGCGTTGAAGTAAATTACAACTCACAATATATACATTTGTGTTAAAATCACATGTATTTGTCCATAAATAAGTTGTGAGTATAAGTTTGAAATTGTAAAATTACATTTAAGTTGGATATGATGACTGATCAAATTTTGTTTGTAAAACATATTATAAGATTTTGGAGAATGCTATATTTAAATTAAATTAATCAAATGTTTTTTGTGGGCCTCCTTCCAAAGTAATTAATATTCTTCTATTATTGGATGATTATGGAAGGATATGAGTCGCTCTTTGTAATAGATGTTCAGTATATAGTAATATATTTTTGACCATATATTTATTTCGATCATTATAAATTATAATGAGATCAATTCAAAGTTATTTTCAAATTAAAAAACAACTTTTATCCATATATTTAGTTTGATCATTACATGTTTCTAAAATTTAGAAAGTAAAATCAATAAACAGGATATGCTCGGTAAATTATTTTTAAATTTAAAAATTATGTAACGTGGTTCAGTCCCACATGAATATATTAAATTATTGGGTTAATCACTCAAGAGGATATGCGAGAAATGATTGACGATTCGAAAATGGTATTCATTCTCGTCTTCGTTACGGGAGTGAAACCAAGTGATCTACGAACATATAAAATTTTAAGGATATTTGGGAAATATCTAAAAATTATGTAACTGGTTTAGTCCCATGTGAATATATTGAATTGTTGGGATAATCACTCAAGAGGATATGCGAGAAATGATTGACGATTCGAAAATGGTATTCATTCTCGTCTTCGTTATGGGGTGAAACCAAGTGATTTACGAACATATAAAATTTTAAGGAAATTTGGGCAATATATAATAAACTAGCATAATAACTTATGCGAGACACAGGTCATTTTCTAGAGTTTTTTATGCATCATGCAATTATAATGTTTGTAGAGCAACTCCAACAATATCCTTATACAAACTCTTGAGTCAAATTTTGAAGAAATTGAGATAAAATTTCTTTTCAACAAACTCCATGTCCCCCTCTATAACATTAGGAGCTTTGAATGCTTCCTCATTTTTAGGAGTGAATATTCCCTCAACTATTATTATATTATATTTTTCTTACCCGTTATTTTATATTTAATGAATAAATATAAACAGAGCAGTAAGTGTACGTTTAAAACGAAACGATTAAACTTAACCTGTAGAATGCCGTTAGTATATATTCAAATAAAAAACTACAGATTAACATATATGTTGAATACATAGTTGACCAAAATCTTGAATTTATTTAATTAAACTATATGTAATGCTCTATATTGTTACTAAGTTCACTATTAACTTACAATTAATTTACTCAATTTAAAAAGATAAAAAATACATAACAGAAGTCAGAATGACTTGCGATTATAATATACAATAATATAAAATTTATATTATTGCTAATATTAAAGTTGATTTTAATGAAAAATATTAGTTTTTGAAATTCAACGTATGTATGTATGGGAAAATGTTAGTTTTTTATTTACACTAATGTTAACAAAGTAAGATTAAGTTATATGTATGTGTGTGTTAGCATGTAAATTATTGTATGTTACATCTCTTAGTAAATTATGATGGTTTCAATTATTTATATGCTAAATATCTGATTTATGTACATGTATAATCATTATTAACATCTAGTGAGATAATTGATTACTTAAATAACATGCATTTATAATTATTCAGAAATTAAAATTATGTAATAAATAAATTGCTATAATTTATATATGGTATTCACATTATTATTGACAAACAATCCATATCAATTTTTTACGCAACCGGGTATCAATCATTATTGTAACATACAAATGAATTATATATTTTTAAAACTTATTATTGATATTCATGTTTTTTTTCAAGAATTTGAAAGAAAAATTATATTTATATCGTTATTTAAACCGTTTTTAAGTTTCTTTCATTACAACTCTAATATTTCTTCATATAATAATTTGATAACATTTTATACTATTCTTCTAAAATTAAAAATTTTCAGTTCGATAAAGTTTTATAAATATCAGTTGAACTGATTAACTCTTTCAAATTATTGAACAATATATGTTTTTTCCTTAAATAATATAAAATGCATTGAATCAAATGCTACAATATAGTATTGATATAACTTTTATTTCAATAATTCAAAATATTTGTACAATATTATCTTGATCAATGAATATTGCTGATCTAAAAGAATTCTTTTTAAAAAGTTAGTTTTTTTTAAAGTGAAAAATGAAAAATAAATCGATTTAATATATCATCGTAGTTTTAACAAATCTAGTAAGATCTCATTTCAAATTTCAAATATTCTTAAAATTGGGACAAATCCCAAAAATAATAATGCGTTACCAGTGAAATTAGTAATTTTAATATAAATAATTACTTGACTTGATCCTATAAAGATCTCAAACACATTAATTTATATTAACATAAGTTATTAAAAAATTTCACATTATTGATAAGATATTCTCGCCGAACTTTTAATTTAAATTTACTAAACGTAGAATGTGACGATGTTTCGGCCGGGTCATGTAGTCAAATTTCGAGTATTTTTTGAACAATGAGCTAGTTTCTAAAATGCATTGATTCATTATAATTCGAACTTATCTAAATATGTAATACCAATATAGATTATTTATAAATAAGCGATTTTATTTTCAATATTTTTATAATAAAAGATATGTTAAAAATATATGAGATATATTTTCAAACTAAAAAATGACTAATAAATAAGATAATAATCCATTTATGTACTACGCCTAATTTTATATTTGGAATTCAATTCTTTAAAATTAACTGTACAAATATTTAACTAACTATCTTTTTTTTTGCGAAATTCAAGTAAGTATCTTTAAAGTTAAATAAAATATTCATTTAGCACAATTCTGTATGATAAAAAACACATGTGACAATATGGTGTAGTGGTAAGAGGTTGTATAGTTAAATTAAATAACTTGAGTTTGATTCCCATAAACCATATCTTTTATATAAATATTAAAAACAGGGGTAATTTAGTCTTTTTAATGAGATTTTTTAATCTCATGAAATTATATCTTTGTTCTTCTATTATATATAGAAGAGATTAAGGAATATTTTGTATTACAAGGGTCACAATAATGGTAACAATTGACATTTTTTATATGGATCATTAAAGATATTGTTATTATTTGAAGAGTATAAGGTCCGCGGCCTTTATTTATTATTTTAAAATTTTAGATGAGCTGATTATTTAATATGATATTGGAGTTTGGTTTAGGCAGAGACTTGGTTCCAGTACTCTCACTCCCATTTATTTGATTTAATATTTGTTGTTGATATTGATATTAGTAACCGGTTATGTTCCTCATTTATTTAATATTTAATATATTTAATGTTGATATTGATATTTTTTGTCAATTCTTCCTCTCGTACCTTTAAATTTTAGTCTCACTGTGTAAAGACCTTCCTACAGTGCCACTATAAGTGACAAAAGGTCAAAAGTTGTCCGAAAATGGTACCATTGGAGATGTGGTAGAGCTGATATGAAAGAAAGCGAAAATTATGTAAGTTTATAGTCTCGAATGACAAAGATATCGAGGCTTGTGTAATCTTTTGATCGTGGCGCCAACGAGAAATACACATGTTTACTAATATCTTATTACTAAGAAAAAATTAGATTGTCAAATTTTCGTATCTAGGAGAGAAAACTCGGTGTTGAAACATTTTCAGATTTTTGGCAAAAGAAGATAAAAATGTTGTGCTGGCAGGGATGCTAAGTGTTTAGGGGAAATATCAAAATTTATTTATAGGTTTAGCACATAAACATTTAGTAATTAGTTCTAAAGTCCTTTTTTTCTTATCTCGTCTTGAATTTTGTATTTGATTTTTTTTGAGTATTATTAATAAAGACAGTCAAATTTTTATTTACTTCAAAAACGTATACACAACAAAATATCCAAACTAGAAAAAAGATAAGCAGACTTGGGGAAATATCACAAAAACATGATTTTTATAATAATGATCACAAAATAACTTATGGTATTATATAATTTTATATTTATTGATAATTAAAAAGTTTAATTATTAGTGAATTTGGCATGATACATAATTAAAAAAAACCGTCTCACTTTTTTTTCTAGGGTATCATATAAAACTTTGAGAGATGAGTTTTCATTTTTTGGGTTTTTTGGAAAAATAAAACATTAAAATTTCAATATTAAGAGGAATGGTTATATCTAGTTAGAGTGTTTTCCTTGTAAGAAATTTTTTATTTCCTTTAAAGAGCTGCTCTGTATTAATCCCATTGCTTGCATAAGTAAATCAAAACTCATAATATATACATCCGACATAAATCACATGCATTTGGGCATAAATTATTAATGAGTATTTAGTTTAATATTGTAAACGATGTTACATTTAAGTGGAGATAAGAATTATCACATATTTTTTGTTTTTTAACATGTAAAATTTTGGAGTATGCTAGATTTTGTTAACAATCAAAGAATATGCTTGTCTTTTTATCAATTGTTATTTATTATGTTTGAGAGTTATTTTGTTATGACATAGAGAATCAAGGATATGATTTCTGTTTACCGTCCAATTCTTCATTAAACTACTGTGATAATGACAAGTGTGCTTTCCGAATTTCAAATATTAGCACTTTTAATTACTCCTGTTCACGAATCGAATATAGTCGAGGTTTTATTAAACATAACTGAATTTTATTTTATTTTTGTTTCACGAAACGAGCTGAGCCGAGCTTTCTTATCTAATAAAAATCGTGTTCGAACTCGAACTCGTTAAATAACGAGCCGAATACGAGCTTGTTCGCGAACATAAACGGGCCGAGTCGAACAGAAAAAATTCAGGTCAACCGCTATTTGACTGTAAAAATAACTTATCAAATAATTTTTTTTGAAACTTTGGTTATATAACTAAAATATATATATCTTGACATCCATATGGTTGGATAGATTAAAGATATTTTTAAAAAAATCGAAACACCAATTCATGACTAAAAACTAGTTAGCGGTGGTAGTCAAACTAATGCTTGATTGTTAAAATAACAAACCGAATAAAGTTATCTTGATCTGAAACTTTGGTTATATTACTAAAATATATTTATTTTGATATCCATATGGTTGGATCGATGATAAACATTTTAAAATAAGTTGAGACACCAATATAGTAGTGAATACTAGTTAGTAGTACTAGTCAAACTAATACTTGAGTGTTACAATAGCTATAAAATTATTTTGATCTGAAACTTTGGTTATATGAATAAAATATATATTTTATGACATCCAAAGGGTTGGATCGATAGAAAATATTTTAAAAATTTTGAAACACCAATACAGGACTAAACACTAGTTACTAACACTAGCCAAACTAATGCTTGACTATTAAAATAGCAAACCGGATAAAATTATTCTAACATGAAACTTTGTTTATAGCAATAAACTATATGTTTTATGACATCCATACGGTTGGATCAATGAGAAATATTTTTAAATAAGCCGAGACACCAATACATGACTTAAAAAATCATACCTATAGGAATTTTTTTTAGAACATCTTATAATTTTTTCGAGTTTTAACGAGCGAGTTCGAGCCGAACTCGAGCCGAGCAACCCAAAACTCGGATCGAAATCATTTTGCTTAACGAACACATTTGTCTGTTCGAGGTCAAGTTCATTAACGAGCCGAGCCAAACGAGCTCTTAACGAGCCGAGCTCGATCTTATTCGCGTATAGCTCGGTTCGTGAGCAGTCCTATTTGTTATTCCCAAACAATCTAACAACGAATTACAGAAGGGCAGGGGGTTGAATGTAATTCTGATTTCTTTTGGATTTCAAGAACTATTCTACCTCAAATATATAACAATGTTTGATTAAGCAAAAGTGTGAAATAAAAATATTGACATAATCAAACACAAAAAAATTAAACACAAGTATTTAAAACTTTCGAGTGGATTGAACTTTTCCACCAGAGATATATATATAAGATCGAGAACTGTGTGATACAAATGTTGTACATAGCTGCTTACAAGTAGAACTACAAAGAACAGAAAAGTTCTTCACAGAAACAGATTTATCTATTTCTCTTGTTGATTGCTTACTTGCTTGATTGTTTTTCTACTTACTACTCTTGTTTTATATATCACCAAGTTACATTATAAAAAGACAAACTAATAAGACAAAAGTGTCTTAGTCTAATTACATGCTTCTTCATTTTTCTATCCAGCATCTTTAAATATCTTCAAGTTAGCATGAAAATTAAAATGCTTCTTTGTTCTCTAAAACCTGTAAATAGGCTGCCACACCATTTGCATCTAATCAACCCTTGCGAATGTACAATACATACATTATACATATGCATACAATAATAAGATAGCGATACAGTATATATAAATCTAGGATTAAATGAATAAAGATGAACAATTATAAGGATAAAAGCATGTATATATGAATATGAATACTTACAAGAATATTATATGTATGTATAAAGGTAAACATAGGTAAATTAAATTATTGTTAACATGAAAGTCACCGAATTCGGTTGTTTTTGTTGTTTCAAATATTTGTAAATTATTGTTTAATAAAAATAAAAGCACAGTTAAGATTAAATTCCACCGATTAAAAGCGACCGACTATAAATTCCACTGATTAAAAGCGACCGAACTTAAATTCCACCGCACGCGGTGGATTTTATTCATTCATCAACGAAAATTCTAGTTGATTTTAAATTCCACCGAAATTGGTGAAATTTAATGTCGGTGGCTTTTAGTTAGTGGAATTTAGTTATTTTTGTTGTAGTGAATCATTTTTCCTTAACATAAACAAATGAGAGAGATATATTAGTATTTTGAGAATATATTGTTAAAATGTTGTTTTTGTTAAAAAATAGGCACATGCTGCGTGCAAACTTAGGGAAGGTTTTAAAAAAATAAACATAATAAAACGATGATAATAAGAGAAACATCGAAGACTCACAACTTTACATGAATTAAATTTCAAAATTAAGCTTGTGTTATTGTTTTAAGCCTCTGATAATCATCACCACTTAAACATGGCCGAGTAAGATAATATAACATGTAACATGGTTTCAATATAAGTTTTGTTGTTGTCAATTTCTTTTTAATTTTTTAATCTTAATTTATATGCACATATTTGTAGAGTCAAAACTAGAATTTATATGCACATATTTGGTGTTAACTGGAGAAAATAAACTTGTATATACTTCTCATCAATTAAAAGATTACAAGTAGTGGTTTAAATAAAACTAAAATAATAGGTGATAACATTAAACCATCAACCACTTCCTACTATTTCTCCACTAATAAACCTAAATATCTACTACTTCCACGTACTAATCCATGTACTAATCCTACTGCTACTAATAAATAAAGCATGTTGACTTATTCAAATAAATAAAATAATAACTTCAACATATAATTTAAATTAAAATCCCAACAATCTCCCTCTTAATCTAAATTTTCCTAAATAAATACTAGCAGCCCGTATGGCTTTTAATATGGGTAACTTGTAGGTTAAAATACTAGCAGATTCTAATATAGATAACTTATAGTTTAAAATATAAGGTTTTGTTTCGTTATAAATACTCTTCATTTTTATTCATAAAATTCGTAGGGCTCTTCTCAGCATAAATCAACAGTCTTGTAAAATTTATAAAAAATTCATCGCAAGATGGAATATATTGATTCTGGACTTTTTGGAACTCTCTTTTCGTCTTTTACAACTTTCGTGTTTCGTGTTTTTCAAGAAAACGTCGTTTAGAGGGTCAAAAAGGCTAAATTCAGATCTGATCACGCTTTGAGGTAACTACTTTTTGACTTACTTTTATTTTCGGAAAAGTTTTGCGTATAAGATATAAGAATTTTGTTTCAAACTGTATAAGACATAAGATACAAGAATCTTTTGAAACTCAGTCTTTTCGAACCCGTTCATAATTTACACTATAGTTCCGGAACTAGCCTTAGATACCCTTAGTAGGCGCACTAGTGTCCAACTTTAAATACCTATTAAGGGCGCGTAATTATTGAAATTTAGATGCCGACCACTGGAAAAGTGTGGTAAATAATTATAAGAATAAGAATAAGATGTCGGCTACTGGCAAAGTGTGGTCGTAGATCAAGACTGTGGTATTTAATAAGAATATCGTTTCGTTCTGTTTTATTCTGTTCTGATCTGTTATAAAATATGCTCTGTTTTGTATTAAATTCTGAATTTTAAAATATAAAACTTTGGGTTGGATCCTACTTTAGAAATTATTTTACAAAATTATTATTGTTTTGAGAAAAATCGTTTTATTAAAACACGCATTATTTTCCAGTTAACTAGTTAGTCAATTTGTACTTGCTGGGCTTCGTAGCCATTCTTTTAATATTTCAGGTTTCGTTTAAGATTTCGAGTTGGATAACATTGGAGTTTAGAGGACTTAAGATTGAATTGGATTGACTTTTGGAAATCTGTTAACTGCGCTTTTGTAAGTCACATTTGTAATAGAGATATGGAATTAGTAAATTGTATTTTGTAATAGTTTTGGATTTAGAATTAATAGTCCGGAAGTGCGGGCTGTGACAATTATATATGATAAGTAAAAATAAATTTAATATTCTTGATTTAAATTTCACCAAAACATTCAAAAAGAGTTAACTTGAATTAGATTTATGTTTAAATAGTATGTATACAAAATAATTGTAGAAATTGCTGAATCCCAGATGAAGATGACCAAAATCCCGGATGGAGCTGACCAAAGTCCCGAGCAAATACGGTAAACAAATATTGTCTCAACTAAATACGTCGCACATATCAGCGTATATTTGTTTCACGCAAGTCCAGATATCGAATCAATTCTCATATGTGAATATCAACAACTTATCACATTCATATGCTAAATAGGATTTCCTATAATTTTGATACATTAGACTTAACAACGTACACGTGAAACGTAGAGTGTTTACTTCAAGAGCACGAGGGGTAAACCATGTACACAAAATATGACAGCGAATCTTACATCCATTCCAATAATTTATGTATATTTACCATTTGAATTTCCAAGTCAAACAAAGCTACGAGTACGAGAGTAGGGTAAAAAAATAACACCAACTGAAGATGGTGGAGAACTAATGATGCTAATTGAGATTTGAATTGACTTGGTTCATCAAATAACTTGTAATGGAAAATTATGATGTCTAAGTGTAAAAATGGAAAAGAAAGAGAAGAGAGGAGAAACTGTCCGGAGAGAGGTCGTTAGAGGTGGATATGACGATAAAAGAAGAATGTGATGATGTTGAGGTAAGAGATGAGTACATATTGTTAGAAAATGGAAAGTTTGAGGCATATTTTATATATGTTCTTGATATAATTTCCGGAAACTAACACTTGGAGGTTGTTTCTTGACATGATGACTTAAACTTTCATATTTGGATCTAAGATATTTTCTTAGTGGAATCCATGAATATATTGAGACAAAGTTGCTTGTTTGCAATGGGTTATGGGGTTTTTGTCCCACATTGGTATTGTAAAAGAAAGATATTGAGTTTATATAGCATCTTGTGTTAGTGTTGTTTACAACTACTAGCATAAGTGGAATGCTTGTGTGGCCTAGTGCTAGTGGGAACTCTTATATTTTTCTTTTCTATTACAAGTTTAATTATTTATATTGATTATTTAATTATTAATATAAAATATATTGAGTAAGGATTATTTTAATCATACTCTGAATATATTTTGTAATATTAATATTAATTAATCAGGATATAATATAAATAATAAGGAAAACCCATTTTGTTTACTTTTTATGTTTTGTTACTTGGTGTACCACATCGAGTAAAATAGAAGAAGAGCAACTTGAGATGCCTATATATTGAGAGGTATACATGAGATTAAAATGACAAGTCTCGGTGCCTACCTCGCAAACATATATGAGTTGCATAGGTTTTTTGGGCAAACTGTGGTGCGAGTCGCCGTTGATCATTGTTGGTTATGTGGCCAAATTGATCTATTGTTGTTTTATCCTAGAAGCGATATTGCTGCATTCCATCACAGCTTAAGTGGGGGGCAATAATCTCTTCAAGAACAGTCAAGTCCTCTTGAAGGGTTTGGCGACTCAGCTGTTGTGTTCTTCTTCTTATCAGAATTTGGAAAGCGATAAGAGATAAGTTTTCTTTTCTGTCTTTGTCAATTACAGTATTTATAGTTTGTTATTGCCTTCGTGTTTTATTTCGTTAGTTGATTATTTGCCATGTTCTTATTATTATATATATAACTGCCCATTGTTGCTGTGTAGTTAGAATTGTACCCAACACATATTTCTATGTATATTAACATAAAATAAATATGATATCGTTGTTAGCGCATCAAGTGGGTATTCAGAGCCAACAAACTGACGACATGTATATTGGGTCAAGGTATACCCAGAATTTGGTATATTGGTTGTTTTCTCTTATTTTATAAATAAATGTCAATCCATTTAAATTATTTTAGTTTATTATTATAAAAATATTTTTGTTTGTCACAAGTTTCATTGATTTTCGTCACACGTTATCAACAATATTTTATCACATAATTTGTAAACTTATACCATATATCACAATAATACTAATATTCAGATCTATTATAACAATTTATGAATTAGATATTTAAAAAGATATAGATAAAAAACATGTATTAAAAATGCATGCGCATTATAAATATCCATACCTCTTATTAAATTAATTGTATGGAACCATGTCATACTTTAAGTATTATAACAGTTATATGGTTAAAATAAGCTCAAATTCAAGAGCATGGTTGGATAACCCAAGTGATTAAGAGTTTATCTTTTATCATCCCAGATCCTTGGTTCGATACTCGCTCACTCCGAGAATTTATTAGAATGAATAAAAAATTTAAATTCAAGTAAAGATTATAAAATAAGGAACTCTCAGGTATTTAGGTACAATACAAACTTGTAGTAACATCAAATGTTATAAAACTCATCAATAATATTTTTAACACAAAAAATAGTTTTGATCATATTTCTGACATATAAATACACAAACAAATTAATAATTTATACCTATTTAGAGTATGCACATGCATTGCACTAGCTAAATATTGCATTCTGTCTAATTAATGGACCTCCAATATATATTTATTTTACTCAAAATCCTCGACCGATAAATGTACCAATATTTTTTTCTCAAATGCTAGTGCTTACATTTTCTTAATATTAAAAATTTACAAATTAGATGTTTAAAAAATAATATATATTTTGGCTTATAGTATTTGATAAAATATATAATCATGTTGATTTACATTGGTGTTAAGCTGCGTCATTACATGCCACAACATCGAAGAATGTTATCGACAAACATAAATAATCTTGGTAAAGTTATATATTTTAAGTGCAATGGCCTAACATGTCCAGAGATATGAATTTGTTAATATTGAAAGAAGGAGGGGGAAAGTTATTTAGGTCAAGTATAAAAAAATTTGAACAATTTAACAACGTATATAAATATACAGTTCAACAATGTACATTACCTAAAATAACATCAATTCGAACAATTTAGTGCATGTCCGTGCAATGCACGGGCTATAGAGCTAGTTATGTTTAATAAAATTACTGACTTATCGAGTTGCATAAGGTAATTTACACGGTTACTTATTTATGCTACATAATTATATCATACTATTATTTTAATATAGTATTATATAAAATATTATATTTTATAATTGGTTCGGTTTTTTCGATTTGGTTATAAGCATATAATATAATCGTTACCAAATCGTTCCATGGGTTCAGTTCGATTACAATTTTTGTCGATTTTCATCAATTTCGGTTTGTTTCGATTTGATTTTTTGATTTTTCAGTCTGGTTTTGATTTTCCGGTTTTTTTGCTCGCTCCTAGTGAAAACACTGACAACTAGAAGAAAATGTTATCCTCATTCTCGTTTTATATATGAATTAAACAAGTGATCTGATTCGGTTGTACTATGAAACCACGAAGGCCTTTTTTTAAGGTCTTTGCAACTTGATATGTCGAAAGAAAATTTGGACGCTTTAACTGTGATTCGAGCAACAATATTGCGAATTATAATCGCCGAACAATAAGGAACAATATTGTGAATTATAACAACTAGATAATAAGGATAGCAGTCATGTTTTGTTTAGGAAAAATAAGTATTCAAAACTTGAATAAATAATTAAATATCAATTTTTTCTTAAATATTCTTTCCCTTATTTAAATTCAAATTTTAAAGTCAATACCTATATATTTTTTGTTATATGTGGCTCCGATAATGTACGAAGAAAGCATAAAATATATATGACTAATCACCTTCACTATGTATACATTTGTATTAAATCACAAGCATTTGTGCATAATGTGCATAGATAACTAATGAAGATTGATTTTATGGCTACTTCATTAAACTACACTTAAACACATATAGAAACTAATCATATATTTTCTTGGATTATTATGATTTTGGAGAATACTAAATTCTAGTAAATAAATAAAAAGTTAAAGAATACAACATTCCACAAGTTTCTTTTGATTGAATGTGATAATTGCAATTAGATAGTTTACTTTTCTTTGATAGAAGTAAGGTTTGAAATTTGGTGGTCGTTGAATACAACTTTACAGTTATCAATTTTTATAATTATAACAATTTTCAAATATTCAAATATGCATCTATATTTTTTATTTAAAAGAAAAATATCCTTGCGACAAACACAAGAATATCTAGACTGAGTTATCCCTTAAAGTCGGGTTTGATTTCGTGCAACTTATTATGCAAGATTTATTTATTTCATTTAATTCAAATGTAAAAATCTAATAAATAATTTGAAAACTAACGGTATTAGACTTCACAAATAACTTAATACCTAACGGCTAACACTTAACAAAATTTTGATTCTAACATCGTAACATAAAATCTAATAATTGCAAAAAAAACAACTATTGGCCTTAACATGTTTATATTTCAAGCTAGACTAGTAAAATATTCCAACATTATTGAGTCGAATATTTTAACTTGAGTTCCTAATTTCTTGTCTCCAACTGCCCATGCGCCTAATCTCTAACTCTTTCACGCATTGTGATTCAGTCCCTCGTAATTAAACCATATTCTTGGTTCCGCCCTTATAGGTAGGTGTCCATTATAAGAGCCTGGACTTTATTGCATATAGATATAAGTGTTTGAAGCACTGCAACGGAATCAAGGTACACATGTCTCTTTTTGTTCGTAGATGGAATCAAGTGTTTACCAGTACCGAGCACAAACATTGTAGCCAAAGTATACTCATTTTCTATGTTGCTGCTATTAGCTTCAACCATACTATTCTTTTTATATCTGACACCGTCTACGTTCACATATGTTTCCTCGTACGTCCTCGCCATATTTGACACGCTCTCTTTTTATAATTTGTTGGAAACGTTTACTTAAGCTTTCCATGGAGTCATACTCTCTGTCTGCAACAATTGGCAACCTCAGAAGCAAATGACATAATTGTCTAAATTATGTCTAGTACAAAAGAGATAAAGAGTTCAAGTACATGTTGGAGTTGGTTCAACTGGTCTAACAATAATTATTCACCAAAAATTATGCCACCTTCTTAAAATTCTTAAATAAGTAGACATTGGTTAATCAGAATAGTTATTGTTATGTTTAATACAAAGTTTTATTGTTATTATTTTGTTTATGCCCGCATACCAGGTGTAATGACTGACAAACTATATATATTGATAAGAAGATACAAATTGACTTAGAGATAGACTGGAAAATTGGAAAGAGGATGCATTCTGCTGAATCAGAGCTTTAATCACCTCTGCGATAAATTGAAAAATCACAAATTAAATCGGCAGGACAAGTTGAGTATGTGAGGATGATCCAATACATATATGAATATGATATACAAAAACGAAAAAGTAAGTTTCAAAGAAAAATTAAAAGAATGATCAGAAAGGTAGAACTGTAGGTTTCGAAAGAGGTAAGCGTGATGGCAGTCTCCTGGAGATGAACCTTTCTAGAGAATAACATTCAAATAATGAAACATTAGACTTAGGTTTAGGCATTTGTACGCAGAGTTAGTCAACTAATAAATTTGGTTGACAAGACTATTATGTTCTTGATTTTCTACTACTAACTACTAATATTGGGGCTCATCAATGTGTAATAAACTACGTAATGCTCTTACTTCTCAGTATAGTACATTTTGTTTAATTATTAATGTGAATCTTAAGTACATGAACTTGAAGATCATAATTCTTTAATAATATTTACCAGCACTATAACAGCAAGCTCAACTATTCTTTCTTCTTAATAATTTCCTGCTGTATTTGTGTTGTTTTTACAAACATTCTCATGATCACCTATATTGCCGATGCTGATTTTCAAGCTTCTGATTTAAACTCTGATTCATAGTTCTTCTTCAGCTGATTCATCTTTAATAAAAAATATTGTGCGTGTCACTTCCTCAGATATCTGCTATCTCTGGACTTCTTTTTATGCTAGGTTTCCAACTGACTCGAAGCTTAGATTATTAGGGAAAATTATACGCAGTAAGGGGGTAGAGGTCATGGATAGGCAACAAGATGCTTTAAAATCTAATGGAGCTTCCACACAATAAGGCAGTTAATGGCAAAAATGGATATATAAGATCATTATCAAATGCACTACCTAATAAGGATAGGTGTTCATCATGATTAAGGAAAGATCTTCTATAGCTACACCTAAAGTGTGTTCAACATATGCATTTCTTGATGGTGATTTACTTGATGAGGTTTACATGTTGTTTCCTCTAGGTCACGTTAAACCCTTTAATGAATAATTAGGCTGATCTTTTACCTAAACTACAGAAACCTTATAAGAATATAAGTAAGAGCTCGGCAATGGTTTTCTAAATAACAAGTAGTAGTTTTATTATCTAGAATTTTACAATCTCTAGCCAGTATTCTGCTTCTAATATTCAGCTAGGGATCTTGTTTTGCTGCTATTGTGATAAAAACAGATGAGGTTATCGTTGCAAGAACTGATTTGCAGACATTAGTTTGGTATAGAAATACTAGATACAGAGTTCTGCATCAAAATTGGTATGTACCTGTTCCTTTAACAGTGTGCTTCAGATATGTCAATTTAAAATCTTATCAATACCCTAAGCAGCGGAGGGCAAGAAAATTTTAAGTTCTATTAGTAGTAACAGATTAAATTGCAAGCGCCTTAGATAGTAACACAAGTTCTTTTGACTATATAGATAGATGCAACTAACCATAAGTCATTAGAAACATTTTCTATTCAAGAGAATATTCTATTTTTTCTAATGGTATCAATTTTCCATGAATATGTTATATGCATCCTCATTGACAATACGCAAGTAACCCGAGGATCAAAAAATTAAAAGTTAAAAAGAGCATGTGCACCTTGTAATACGTAGTTAAGACCGTTTAAGGAGGATGTATCTGCAACTTCAGCTATATGGTTAAGCTTCCTTTGCAATACTCGTTCTTTGTCTGAAACTCCAACCTGATCAGCAAAGCACATAGAAAAACAAGCATACATATCATTATCAAATATTTTATAAGCTATCCCTCTCCATGATTAAAAGCAATCATAATTATTAAATATTTTATCTGGATGAGCTGGAGGATGTAAGGGGAATAGCTGCCTACAGACAGCTACCAGAAAGACTAGTGTTCAAATACAAAGGAGCTGGGGAAAGAACATGGCCTCTTCACAGAATTCTGAATGAAGGCTACTCTACCTTGATTAGAGTCTACTCAGCCATACATAAGGATTCTGGCTTTACCAGAACTGCCAGGACTGAGATTCTCAACAAGATTGCCAACATAAGGAAAACTTGGAGGGAACCCAATGCCTTGCCTAGAACTTTACTCATTCAAGAGAGAGGTATTACAATTCACAAATCACCTCATTGGTTGATGGAGTTCAGAGACAACAAAGGAGTCAGAAGATTTTTCAGAATTGAAGATCAGCTAAAGATTGCCAGTAATGAAACTCTCAAAGATATGCAATCTAAGTTAGATATCAATGAAGAAGATGAAGCTGAATTCTACAGACAACTTCAACTTCAAATAGAGGAGAATGACAGGAGGATATGAAAGAAAACTAGGGATCAAAGGAAAAGAAAGTAATTTGCTCAGGCTAAAGGAGCACCCTTGGAAACAATATATTTCTTCAATTTCATCTCAGCATATACACTTTTGCAGCACTTTTGAATTTCTGCTTTGTTACAGTTTATATATTTGTTAAGTGTTTTGTTATCATCAAGCTAAACCCAAATTTATGCCTACAGTTCTAGTAGACATAAATAGGGGGAGATTGTTAGGAATACGTGTATTAGTTTGATGATAAGTTCAGCAAAACACTTAAGTAGAAATCTAGTATTTGTAGCCTCAACGGATAAGACCATCTTGTCTATCCGTTGAAGGAGTAGCCTTACTTAGCAATAAGTTTGGTATTGTAGCACATCTCACTCTCTGATTTCAAGCTGTAATTCTTAGATGTTGTTAGGAGATAATCAGTCATGTTGACTGCTAATGGATGTACAAATAGGAGGGCTAATTGTAAATATTTCATGCCTTATAATTTTGTATAAGTGAAGAAGTGTCAACGGATATTGAAGACCTTCAACGGATAAGAAACTAAGCTTCAACGGATGTCTCTAATGCTTCAACGGATAATATCCATCAACGGATAAGTGCTTCAACGGATAAAGCTTCAACTGCTAGACCATCAACGGATAAAGCCATCAACGGATGAAAGCTTCAATGGATGCACTGCTAGAGCATCAACGGATAAAGTCATCAACGGATGAAAGCTCCAACGGATGCTCAGTCTCATATCAGTTGATAGTGACAGTTAACAAAGCTGACAGAGGTACATGGATTGACAGAGATATGGTAGCCTATTTCAGGAACAACAGAAAAAGCAGTCGTTTTTAGTCTGGTTCATAATGGAAAGTCAACAGATAATTCCATATTACACTGGATAAAAATGGAACAGAAACAAGTGGAGAACTATTGTCTTATTGTACTTTATCTTTGTCTTCACTTGTAAACTTGGTGTTATATAAACCAAGTAATAGCTAGTAATTAGATGTGAATTTTCCCTGAGCTGTTTAGAAATATCAAGAGAGAAAATCATCTAGTTTATACTAGGAAGCAGCTGTGATTTAATTTTGAATCACAGATTTTCTGAAATAACACATCTCTGGTGGAACAACAAATCCACCAGAAAAGTTTTTAAGTTCTTTGTGTTCATTACATTTGTATTTAAATATATATCTGTCTGCATCAGCTCCAAGCAATTCACACACATTTGATCACTCAAACACTTAGTCTTTCAAATTGCTCAAAACTTGAAAAAGTTTTGAGATTTACATTCAACCCCCCCTTCTGTAAATATCATTGTTAGTCCCCTGGGAATAACATTATCGCTCTTCATAATATAAAAAAGGGAGAACGACTTTGTTATGATTATAATGGACAAGATAATGGATATGATACACAACATTTTCTTAGGAATGAACATTTTTTTACCAATGTACTCATTCTTCATATTTGTTATTTTGTTATATATTTTAGTAAGGCTAAATAACTTATAATACATGTAGTTGTTGATATGTAGTTTCAGATTAATGACTTATAATAGTTACAAATTTTAGTTTCCGCAATGAATAGAATAAATTTATAACAACTAAATCAAGAGATTACATAATATATTTTGAAACCACTGTATTGTATAAGTCACATATAAAATATTAAGAAAGTGCCACAACCTCTCCAGCATTACACACATGTAACCTACATTCGGGAGCTAATCCACAGTTTTCTTTTCCACCACCATGAAGAAACTGCAAGTAATTATTTTTTAGAAAAATTGTAATTTTATTCTCTAACCCCTAAATCTCACATTCTAATCAACTTCTATAAATTTGTTTTCTCCAAACATAGAATTATGTTCCTTCCTCTTGCAAGTTTATATATTTATATATATATATATTCTTGTTCATTTGACACATAAAATCACAAATTTTTGAAGATCAGTTTTATGCATAGGGGCAAGTTTACTCACAAAAGTACTTAACATGTTTCATATTCTATTAAATAAGTGATAAATTTGACACTGAGTCAAACTTTGTGAGCTCCTTCATAAGTTTGATACCATATTAAGTAAAGAATTCATTTTAAAACTATAAAGTGTTAGAATTAGAAGGCCTAATAAAAATGAATTTATATTACAGTCTAACAATGGTAAGTGTTCATGTAGTTTTCATAGTCCATTGGTGTAGCACCTTCCTATACTTCCAAGAAAATTATAAATCAAATTTTATTATAATAAAGAGCAACTTCAACAAATTTCTAAAACTGTATGTGAAATATATATATATATATATACACTTAGTCCTCTAAGATACAAAACTTGAATGATTCCAAGCAATATCTAGTTTCCTACGTCCTAACTTATTTTTTAATAAAAAAATTTACTTATGAATTGGGAGAGAGAGAAATGAAGCTATCAAAAAGTAAAAAGTAAGTGATATGTACTAGTTAGAGAAGATATCACACTACACGAAACACACAATACAAGAAATATGGCTTTTTTTGACCAGCTTATTTCGACCAACTCAAAATAATGACAAGAAATGACCGTGCAGAAATATCGGTCGGAATTTAAAACACAATAATGACCTACAGATAATGGCGATCAGTATATGTGTATTACCGACCACTTATTCTGACCACGGTCAAAGGTTGTCAAATATTTTTTACTCTTGCTCGTGTGGTGTCTAGATCAAACAAAATTCTGATCAAGTAAATTGAATGTTGTTCGGTCGATAAATGTAAAAGTCAAACCTTGTTGAATAACCGTTAAACTGATCTACACATCAGCTAACTTCGACCAGTATACCAATCGGGTGTTGGTCGGTTTTTCTCGGGTGAAAAAGATGATCTCTAATTTTCTCTGCAGTTATGAGAAAATGAAGTGTTTATGTTTTTTGACCGATTATGGTTATATATACATGCATATAATCTATTTACTTATAGTTTATATCATCTTTTGATTTTGTTTCAAAATTTATAAGTTAATCTTGAGGTATATTGCATACACACATATATATATTGATGATGGTTATAAGTGTGTGTTCATGCGCACATGTCCTTATGTATAAATATGGAGTATATATATGATCTAACATATTTTTTTTGTATTTTATATAAATGTAGGCATGGATGCGAAAGTTCGTTTCTACAGGGAAGTCGTCCGGTAACTCACCGAAGCGAAGGAAAACTTATCAAAGCTTGAACAAAAGATGTAGGAGAAGAAGATCAAAAATCAACTAATTTATGAGATGGACAAGTGTAGGATCAGGATGGAGGAATTTGAAGAGCAATTGAAGGTGATCGAGTATTTAAAAATGACTTACATCCATATTAGAGAATGTTGAATGTTGTTTGTTTTTTGTTTTAATTATGTTAATTTATTCGGTGTAGGTATGAACTGCGATTTAATTTTTTTTGGATTCTAAATGATGAACAGTGGATTTAATTATTGGTTTTATATTTGAAATTTAAAAAATTTCCTGATAGCTTTAAAACTATCGGGCAAATTTTTAAGACATGATATAACCAATACCGACCAACTATTACGACTGATCTACTTAATCATGACCGATTGTGGCTTTTCTTGGGATTTATGCGAACAATGACTATATTCATCGTATATCGATCGAACTCATACAATATGGTCGATATCATCCAGTCATTTCTATTTTTTAATCTAACTTATCATCTGACTCTATACCAACCACATTGGTCGGTAATTACACAGACAAATTTACCGACTAAGGCAACAGTCGGTAATATTTATCTATTGCGACCAACTTTAGGACCAAACATGATTCCAATTAGACATATTAAAATTTTCAACCAACCTATTTGATTGATTGGTGTGAGATATAATATTTTAATCACATAAAAGTTCGGAAAGTAACCAATGGGGTTGCTTTGGAGGTTTTTCAATTATTTTTGCTTTTAGTACTTCTTGACGTCATTTTTTGTATAAGTTTAAGCTATTTACACACACAGACATATATATATATATATATATATATATATATTTGTAATATATATATTTGTGCGTGTGTGTAGATCTTGTATTTTATGAATTATCAAATTTGATGACGAACCTGAAGATTTGGAATTGTAATTTTATTTTGTCCATGTAATTGTAAATTTCTTTGTATTTTATGTGTAATATATTTATGTGTAGGTGTAATAAATTTATGTGTGTAATAAACTTATGTATGTTTATGTAATAAATATTTACGTGTAATTAGTTGATGAGTATATTTGTATTTGTATGTATTATAAATGTGTATGTAATGAATGTGTCTGTGAAATTGGTTGACGATGAGTATATTTGTATGTATAATAAATTTTTTATGTGTACTAAAATTTTGTACGAGTAATAATCTTATGTTTGTGAATTAATTAGACCAAAAAATATGTATATGTAGATGTCGTCCATGCTTAATTGGGATTGGATTTCTCGATGTTCAGAAAATCGATTTCTATCATCAAATGATGAATATAGGAAATGTGTCGATGCATTTATTGAATTTGCTAGTGTACATTGAATTAAGGGAGAAAAAATAAGGCGCCCATGTAATATTGTGAAAATGGTTATTTTTTCAAGTTCGATGGAGTGAGAAATCATTTTCTTATGGATGGTTTTTTGGAAACTTATAAAGTGTGGGAGGTACATGATGAAAAAATTTAGGAAGTCAAAGGAGGAAGCATCATTGGACTATGAAAACTGAAAAAACTTTGAATATACATACATTATTATGAGATATTAGTGGGCCAAATAATAAGGATGGAAAAATAAGAGGTAGTAGTATGTTGATGAAGAAACGCTAAACTCAAGTTCTTCTCATATCTACAAGGATTTTATTGATGTTGGAGCTCCTATTTATCCCGGTAATATAAAAAAGTATGTGAAGATGACACTTATTAGTAAATTATTACATTTCAAAAATACGGCAAAATGCTGTGAATAATGTTTGACTCCTTGCTTGCATTGATTTTCGATGTTCTTCCTAAGCATAATACATTGCCTCTTACATACTATAGTACAAGGACATTGATGAAGAAGCTAAGTTTGGGGTATGAAAAATTGATACATTTAAAATTGATTTTATGTTGTACTCGGGAATGATGTATCAACACTTGTTTGTGATATTTATGGCAAAGATTGTTACAAAATTCAAAAGAAGAAAAATAGGTTTAATAAAATGATCTTCTTTACAGACTCACACTCGGCTTAATAAAAATTATTTTCACAATTCATTTACAAGGCAACTCATATTTGCCAAGTCAAGTGAATTTATGAGATAGCATTATATACATTTAACTTTCTAGTTCAAACTTAACCAGTAGAGCACGTTCAATCTCTTATCTGAATGCGGAGGCTGAATGCGGAGGTACCTCCACGGTTAACGAAATCGTTTGGGTTGTCCCCGTGGGTGTTCCTCCTTCAAGGACGCTGCTTGTTCTCCGTGTTCTCGCCATGGTTGTTGTTGTGCTGTCCCACAGACGGCGCCAAATGTTATGGATCAAAAACTAAAGTATAATAATTGCTGTATTTATTACTAAGGAACGTGAGCTTCGAGGCTCGATTTGACTGCTCTTGTGTTTCGTGACTCAATCTGCCTTAATAAGATGCCTACGTACCTTGCTGATTGCCAAAGATCAAGTCAAAAAACGTAGTTCTGATTTTTGGGGTGAGGCCCCTTATATCGATGTTGGGAATCCTTGAATTGGACTTGGGTTAGGAGACTTGGTGCGCAAGTCTCAGAATTAGAATGGACTTTGGAGTCCTAGGAAGTAGGAAACTGATTCCTTATCCTATCAGGTCCTTTGGGGGCTAATTTTCAAGGATTTATATCCTCATTGGGACTCATCTTGGCAACTGATTTATCCCTTATTAATTAATTTTGTAATTAATTAATATTCAGGGTTTTGGGCCCTTTCTAATTGGGCTTCGTTATTGACCGTATCTGGTCTAATTAATTTTAATACCAATTATATTCCTAGGCTATTTTTTGCCCCTATCAAGGGTCTTGGGCCTCTTCTAATGTGCTTAACTGTCAGCCCAATGTTAATACAATTAATGCGATATTAGTTACGCAATCAGGGTTTATTTTATTCCCTATCAATATACATATTATTTCAGAGACAAAACTGTTACATCGTTATGTTAGTCTTTACCTTTTGAGATAGGTAGCGCATGCGATAAATTTTAACAGTTCATTTTTCTGGTCATAAAATTAAGTGATCAGTATGAAACCGTTTGGAGTTCGGTGACCAACATGATAATTGATATACTAGCCCTACTTAGTGACTCACTAGATTATTAACCCGATTTGAGAATGATCTCTAGTATCACGATATTTACGGTTAAATTCTCAATTCTGTATACAAAATTCAGTATTATATATTAACTTTTTTTAAGTGATGTTCGTGTAAATTTTGATTATAATTCTTAAAAGTTACAATGTCATTCAAAGTTCGAATATAATTGAAAGAAAAACCTAAAGGTTTTCTTAAAAATACAACTTTTAGACAATAGTTTTTCCAAAAATATGAATAAAATAATTTTCAAAAACATAAAATTTTAAAATTTGATTTTCAAAAATATGATTTACAAGTTTTGCAATGTAAATTTGCAACTTCAATTTTATTTTCTTCAAAGTTAATTTCAGTTTAGAATTGGATTGCAAATATAAAATTAACCTATACAACATAAATCAAATTTATTTAGCAAAAAAATATAAAATTAAATGTCGATAAAACTGGATGTTAAAGGTTGAAAATTATATTTTAAAAATAATTATACTTAAAATAAGATATTTTTGGAAAATGTTTAAAAATGACTCCATTTTCTAATTAAATTTTAAAATATTGTTATTGTGGTTACTCCTCTAAAATATTTATAGGCCAAGTAGATTACTAGATTAAGTTGAAAAATCTTACGACACGTTTGCGTTTATGCCTCGTTTAGATATGGTGGATTTCCGAGTTAAAAATATGTTAGGATAATAAAAAGTGAAAAGTACGAGTGTGCATGTCGATTTCTTCTCATTTTTTTACCAAAAATCGTTACCAAATCATACATGTCGGTTCGGTTTAATTTTACTTATTAACCGCAATCAAATTATCCAAAATAATATTTTTGGTTCGGTTAACCGTTTATTGGTTCATTTTTTTTTTTAATTTTTTTCTACCTAATTTTAATATGTTTACAAATTTAATAGTTATTAGCTTGAAAATATTATAGCATAAAAAAAATATAATTTAAAATTCATTATAATAACACAATTTATATTTATAAAATGAGCTTAGAATCAAATTTAAATTTTTAAAAAAACTATAGAAGACCGGTGGTGTTACTGTAAAAGAGGGTAGGGACTGATACTAAAGTGATAAAGTATTAAGAATTCTACGCACATGAGCTTCTATTTCAAGATCAATTTGTGTTCATCTATTATGTATATTAAATAATAATATTGGAGTTCAACGAACAAATTTAATCATGAATACTCTAATATATATTTATAAAATATTCATTTCAATAATTAATAATCATTTATTACTTCATAATTAATAATTATATTTATATCTACCTCATTATTATATAACATAATTTACTCATTTATAATTTTATTAATATTTATTAATACTTACATTATTATCTATGTCATATTTATTTCATATGATCACTAATTTATAACACATTATTATATAATATAACTAAATCATTGATAATTTCATTAATATTTATTAATACTTACATTATTATCTATGTCATACTTATTTCATCTTATAACTCATTTATAAGAATTTATTATTTGGTATGTATTTAACATGCATATTTATCTATAGCTCATTATCATTATAATATAGTGATTGTGTATACATGCATGCGTACATACATTAATGTTCTGGGCACAATTGACCCTTCGTGGGATTCTTTATTTTATTTAATGTTCTGGGCACATTAACCCTTTGGGAGATTTGATTAATTTGGATATGAATTTAAATTCGGTTAGATTTGGATATAGATTTGGATTCAATTTTGGTTTTAGTTTGATATTAGGTATGAATAAAGTTTGTCATTCAGATTTATGTTCGGTTTGGATTGAATCTTTGTTTTAGATAAAATTTCGAGTTGGAGTTTGATTTTGGATTTGGATTCAGTTTGCATGTAGTTTTGGTATTTTTTTCAATGGTTACAAATTTGTTGGTTTGGTGATTTAATTGCTTTATTTTCTCTTGGGTGCTGCGTCTTTGGACGATTTCTCTTTTCTTATTGCGTTCTCTTTTGGTGTGCGTCTTTGAATTTGTTCGGAAAATTTTGATTTATTTGGATTCATAACTCTATTTTTGGATTTGTTTGGATGCTCTTGAATCTGGTGTTGTAGCTTTAGATTTGTTTGGTTACGTGGCTCGGTCTTTTTGTTTCCAAACTTCTGATTCAATATCGTGAATTTGAGGGAGGATGTTAACATATATAATGACATTATATTATTGGATAGTTTTAGTATTATATATAATAGTTTCCTTGTTTGGATATTTTCCTTTATTATGTTTGGTTATTAGTTATATAAGCCCCTAATCTATTGTAATTGAGAACAACTTATATTATAATAAAACCCCTACTTTTTCCTCTTCTCTCTCTATAGTACTCAATACTTTCTCAACACATATATGTATACATAGATATATGTGTATCTTATAATTCTTTAGTTAATGATTGAGTTTTTTGGTATAAAATGAAATTATGATTGTCCTTGAACAAAGTTCAAATTCTGAAAATTAGAATTCATGCGTTATTATTTATTAAATTAATAATATAAATAAATGAATTATATATGATAAGTAAAAATATTTTTAATATTCAAGATTTAAATGTTAAAAAATAATCCAAAAAGAGTTAACTTGAATTAGATTTATGTTTAAATAATATGTATACATAATAATAATAATAATAATAATAATAATAATAATAATTTAATAATAATATATAACAATTATAAGTGAGAAACTAGATTACAAAATCATGTTATTTAATGAGTGATGGCCCTATATAACTGAAATAGAAAAATAGTTGTCGAAATTGCTGAATCTCTGATGAAGATGACCAAAATCCCGGATGGAGGTGACCAAAATCCTTACCAAATACGACAAACTAAATATTGTATCGACTAAATACGGCACATATATCAGCGTCTATTTATTTCACGCAAATCCAGATATCGAATCAATTCTCATATGTGAATATCAACAACTTATTATATTCATATGCTAAATATGATTCCTTATAATTTTGATACGTTAGAGTTAACAGCGTACATGTGAAATGTAAAGTGCTTACTCCACGAGCAGGAGGGTTAAACCATTCATAAGATATGACAGCGAATCTTACTTCCATTCCAATAATTTATGTATATTTACCATTTGAAATTTTAATAGTTTAACAAAGCTACGCGTACGAGAGTGAGTACAAAAGTAGGGTAAAAAAGAATAACACCAACTGAAGATGGTGGAGAACTAATGATGCTAATTGAGATTTGAATTGACTCAGTTCATTCAATAACTCATAATGACAAATTATCAAGTCTAAGTGTAAAAATGGAAAAGAAAGAGAAGTGAGGAGAAACTATTTGGATAGAGGTCGTTAAAGGTGGATATGACAAAAAAAGAAGAAGGTGATGATATTGAGGGAAGAGATGAGTACATATTTAATGTGGTTAGTGCATCAGGTGGGTATTCAGGGCCAGCAAACCGATAACATGTATATTGGGTCAAGGTATACCAAGAATTGGGTATATTGGTTGTTTTCTCTTATTTTATAATTAAATGTCAATCCATTTAAATTATTTTAGTTTATTATTATAAAAATATTTTTGTTTGTCACAAGTTTCATTGATTTTCATCACACCCTATCAATAATATTTTATCACATAATTTATTAACATATACCATATATCACATTAATACTAATATTCAGATCTATTATAAAAATTTATGAATTAGATATTAAAAAGTTATAGATAAAAAATATGTATTAAACATGCATGTGCATTATAATCATTCATACCTCTTTTTAAATAAATTGTATATAACCATGTCATACTTTAAGTATTATAACAATTATATGGTTAAAATAAGTTTGAATTCAAAAGCATGGTAGGATAGCCCAAGTAGTTAAGAATTTATCCTCTATTATCCCAAATCCTCGGTTCAATCCTTACCCACCCCGAGAATTTATTAGAATGGATACAAAGTTCAAATTCAAGTAAAGATTACAAATAAGAAACTATCACGTATTTTGGTATAATACAAACTTGTAGTAACATCAAATATTGTTAAACTCATCAATCACATTTTTAACACACAAAATAATTTTGATCATATTTCTAACATATATATACACAAACAGGTTTATAATTTATACCTATTTAGAGTATGCACATGCATCACACTAGTTAAAGATTGCATTGTGTCTTATTAGTGGACCTCCAATATATATTTATTTTACTCAAAATTCTCGACCGATAAATGTACCAATATTTTTCTCGAATGCTACTGAATATATTTTTGTAATATTAAAAATTTACAAATTAGATATTTAAAAAATAAAATATGTTTTAGCTTATAGTATTTGATAAAACATATAATCATGTTGATTTACATTAATGTTAAGTTGCGTTATTACATGCCACAATGTCGAAGAATGTTATCGACTAATATAAATAATCTTGGTAAAGTTTTATGTTTTAAGTGCAACGGCCTGACATGTCCAGAGATGTGTATTTGTTAATATTGAAAGAAGGAGGGGGGAAAGTTATTTAGGTCAAGAATAAAATAATTCGAATAATTTAACAATGTACATAAATATACAGTTCAACAACGTACATGAGCTAAAACAACATCAATTCAAATAATTTAGAGCATGTCCATGCATTGTATGGGCTATAGAGCTAGTTATGTTTAATACAATTATGACTTATCGAGTTGCATATGGTAACTTACACAATTACTTATTTATTCTACATAATTATATCTTATTATTATTTTAATATAGAATTATATAAAATATTATATTATATAATTGGTTCGGTTTTTTCAATTTAGTTATAAGGATGAAACTGTAATTGTTACCAAATCGTTCTATCGGTTCAGTTTTATTACGATTTTTGTCGGTTTCCGTCAATTTCAGTTTGTTTCGATTTGATTTTTCGATTTTTTTAATCTGGTTTTGATTTTCCAAATTTTTTTTGCTCACTCCTAGTGAAAAGACCGACAACCGAGAAGAAAATGTTATCCCCATTCTCGTTTTATATATGAATTAAACAAGTGATCTAATTCGGTTGTACTATGAAAGCACAAGGCCTTCTTTTACTGTCTTTGCAACATGATATGTTAAAGGAAAATCTGGACGCTTTAACTCTGATTCGATTGTGATTCGAGCAACAACATTGTGAATTATAATCGGTATAAGGAACAACATTGTGAATTATAACAGCCGGATAATAAGGATAGCAGACATGTTTTGTTCAAGAAAAATAAGTATTCAAAACTCGAATAAATAGTAAAATATCATTTTTTTTCTTAAATATTCTCTCCCTTATTTAAATTCAAATTCTAAAGTCTATAGTAATATATCTTTTGCTATGTGTGGCCCGGTAATGTACTGTAACACCCCCTTCTTAAAATAGAAGGAAAATATTACTCAAAATCCTAAAACCTGCAAACAGAGCACTAATATATTTCTAAACAAAAATTAAACCGTCTAAAATCTTCAAAATAATAAATTAAATCTCTGAACATTTCAAACCAATAATATAAATTCCAAAATCTCTAATAAATAATTAAGTCTAAATAATGATAGAGTCTGAAATCCTAAGAACGAAATAAAGGGAAGCTCTCCATCACACAGCCCCATATCCCCTTAAGCACCTGCAAGAAAAAGAATACGGCATGAGCCAAACGCCCAGTACGGATTTGGAATACAGTTTATAAAACAAGATATCAAAATAAATAATCTGCAATGTAAAATAAAACAACAATTATATAAATAAGTAAGGCTGAAGCAACGAGGGGTTAGGATATTTCATACTGAGATCAGAACAGATACAAACACATACATCATAGGGTACCTAATGCATGCAACAGAATGGATAACGTGTACGGCATATACAACGTCACCATAAATCAAATCACAAATCAAACTCTGGGTGCACCCACGTATCCTGAACAAATATCAAATGCGCAAAAGCTCCTCCCAAGAGTTAACAGAAGGATACGCCGTGACCAATCACACTGTCACGGAAGTGTCATGTCACCGGTGCCGCAATGACATGACTGTAGTACCCCTACAACTGGTTAACTCGGTATATCCTAAGTCATTAAGGGTTCAAAATAAAATATTCTCGCAAATTTAAAATCACCTGATACGAGTAATTCAGATTTCCAAAACAGAGGGTGTCATAAATAATATTTCAAAACAGAAGTAAACAAATATTTATAATTTTGCAAATCCATTTTAAAACAATTTTCGGAAGTCAAGGAGGTTAAAAGAATTTTCAATGGAACAAACAGAAGGTAGAACAAAATGAATCAAATATATATAATATCTAAGAGAAGTGGCGCAGAATAAAAGGGAACAGAATCCGTACCTCGAATATCGTAACTAAAATGCTAACAATATCCGCAATTGATCCGCTAAATCCCTGTCCATCTATCTAAATACAAAATTTATAATTTATTATTAATAGTTTTTTTATGCATACGTATTTTTAAAGTCAAGTGAATGATTCATAATTATATAATTAGTTAGACCCAACAAAACATTTAGGGAACAACTTGGTTACTAGTAGTCATCAACATATATATATATATATATACTCATATTATATAATTAACCAAAGCAAGTACTAATATTAAATAACATAGTAACCAATATGAAGAAAATGATTTATACAGGAAGTTTTGTAAATCCAAGTACGAGCGTAAATATATGCTGAGTCAGTTAATCATTACAAGAATTAATTAAATATTAAATATTAAATAACTTCAAATTGATGACCAAACCAAAGCATGAGAAATTATATACCCCATTAACAACTATGAAATCCAACTCATTAGCTTGGTTATTAACCTTACCTTACAACACATGATCTATAAATAATATTAATATTCAAGAACAATTCTCGTATTATTAATATAGTACAATCTTGACTAACTAGTAACTAACTCCAAGTCACCACGTTATATATAACAAAGTACATCATAGTATACGTGACACTAATATAAGCACAAAAAACACAAAACATATATATATATATATATATTCAAGCTAAACTAGGAAGTCGGAAAAAAAAAATAATAATTACAAAATTATAAGTAGCAAGCACCCTTAAAATCTAAAATTCATAATGTAATAATATTACAATTTAAAACTCAAAATTCCTAAGTTTATTGAATGATACAAGTTGATAATTTTGGCACATAATAAAATACATAGCCTTAACCCTTTTAAATACATGAATATATAATAGATAATGAAAGCCCTATACCCCAATTACAAGACCTCGACACAAAATTATTTTAATATTAACAATTACAACTTGGATTCATTCATGAGATGGCTGACACAAAACATTACATACACATATTATTATTCTAATAAAATAATATATCAAAAACTTGTATAGTAAGTAAAAGTATGATGTAGACCACCTACACAATTTTACTCAATTTTGTTGGTATGCTTAAACGGATTGCTAGAATCACCAACTTTTCGCG
The DNA here is from genome assembly GCF_009905375.1 of Apium graveolens. Lineage (NCBI taxonomy): Eukaryota > Viridiplantae > Streptophyta > Magnoliopsida > Apiales > Apiaceae > Apium > Apium graveolens. The sequence goes on from NW_027418580.1 coordinate 92,912, forward strand.
TTCCCTGTGGCTTGCCGTACTCCTCTAAATATTAGTTTTTTTTTGTGATAACATAATAGAGGTAGAGGCTCGAGAAATGTATATATAGATTATATTATAACCAACTCCTTTTTCTAATCAAATTACTAACTCTTTACAAAGTCTATTATAATTCTTATTCTAATTATTCTAATTATTATTATTATTATTATTATTATTATTATTATTATTATTATTATTATTATTACTTTTATCTAAAATATATAAAATTCACGTATATTACATGTACGAAGAAAGCATAAAATATATATGATTAATCACTTTCACGATATATACATTTGTGTTTAATGCAATCGTATTTGAGACTTCTTCTTGAAGGGGTTCCACATCAACATCCCATGTTCTTTCACTCAACAATTGAGGTCTACATGTGATAATTGTGTGAATATTACTATCGGGATTCTTGACACTAGGAGCATAGTACACTTGTGTGGCTTGACTTGCTAGAATATAAACATCATTTTCTTTTAGTTTTGAATTAAGATCAATTAAAAGCACTCCATTTTTATGTTTCTTTACACCCCTAACATAATCATACCAATGACATCTAAATAAAATCACTTGATTTCCGCCACCATATGTTAGTTTGATAATCTCTTGGAAATCCCGGAGTAATTGCTTCCACTATCACCATAACAACTACCCTTCACAAGTACCCTATAGCTTGATTTTCCTGGGTTGAATGAGTATCCATTGGCCTTGCATCTTTTGTAAGAAAGCACAAACGAAGTTGGGCCTTCCAATAGGTACTGAATTTTTTTGTAGTTATTTTGTACCTGAAATATAATAGTCATAAAAAAAACAAGTATATAAAAATATTTTTGTAATTATACAATTTATGCATTTGATGAAATACCTTATTTTGAAACCATGTTGTGAAATGTGCCTTTAGCATTGTATTCATCTCAGTATCACTCAATATCAATGTATTACGACTGCGAACCTCTTCTTCGAACATACTGAAAAAAGTAATCATACCGTGTTAGCGAAGAATGTTTCAAAGTTTTAATTATGAATGAAATTTTTTGATTTCTTACGTGATATAGAATGCCACTTCACGCATGTTAGTAAGAACATAATGTGCTGCAACATGTAAGGAATCCACATCTAAATGGTAACCTGTATATGCTCCGAGAAGCTCTACCGGATATGTAAATGCCTCGAGTTTATGTGGATCACATGAGCGATCATCAACCACATTATGACCTAGCAAGTTATGCGCTGTCTCAACTCCTGACTCAAAGTACATGGAACAGAAATGTGTCAACTCTTCATGTACATATTTTTCTGCAATGGAACCTTCCACTCGTGCTTTGTTCCCTACTTTTTGTTTCATTCTGCGTTATAGTCTTTCAATATTATACATCCATTATGATGGGAAAGGACCGCTGAGTCTGCACTCTTCGGGTAGATGAACGGGAAGATACTCTATTGGATCAAACAAAGCTGGAAAGAATTTAGTCTCCAAAGTACAAATGATTCCAACAATGTTTTTTTCCAACTGCCTAATATCTTATGCAAGTAGTGTAGTTGAGCAAAAGTCCTTAAAAAAATTTGAAAGATCACAAAGTATTTATGTATGTCATCTGGAAGAAATTCACGAAATACAGAAGACAACAACTTTTGAATAAATACGTGACAATCATGTGACTTCATGCCTTGAAATTTTAACTGAGCTATCTTACAACATCTCTTCAAGTTTGATGAGCAACCATTTGGGAGTTTCAATTGATGTACCCATTTACATAACATTTTCAGCTGATCTCGGGTGAGTTCGTATCTAGCTCTAGGCCTGTGTCTACCATTCATCCATAACTCTTGTATGATGCCCATTGCCTTCAAATCTTCTCTTAATCATGTGGTATCCTTTATTTTGGCACTATATATAATAGTATGAAATATGTTGTCAAACACATCTTTCTATGTGTACATAACATCAATACAATGACGTAGACGTAATGAATCCCAATATGGTAGATCAAAGAAGCTAGTAATATGTGTCCAATTATGTGAATCCCCAAAGCCATCTGCCCTTTTTTTGCTATGTGGTTTCCCTGGTGGTGGAAATGTGATTCCAGCACACATGTTACAGACAATTCAACCTTTTCATCGACTTCTTTGGCGTTTGTCCAGAAACCCCAAATGTAACCCATAAAAGCTGGACTTCCTGCTGTATGGTAGTTGCTTAGCTTTAACTTCACCCATACACGCATAACAAACCATCTTTCCGGGGGTTGACCATCCGCTAACCATACCCAACCCGGGAAAGTCACTGATTGTCCATAACAAGGTTGCCCGCATTATGAAATTGGTCTTCGTAGAAGCATCATATATTTGCACACCAACCTGCCATAAACTAATCAGCTCATCAATCAAAGGCCTAAGATAGACATTCAGATTCCTCCCAGGATCATTCGGCCCAGGTACTAGTAGGGTCATGAACATGTATGGATCCTTCATGGACATGGTATGTGGAAGGTTGTACACAAGTAGTACAACAGGCCAAACTGAGTATACAGTAGAAGTAGCATTACTGTATGGGGGGAATCCATCAGTTGCAAGACCAAGCCTTACATTACGAATATCCGCTGCAAAATCTCGATAGTTCTTGTCAAACTCTTTCCATTCTTCTCCATCTGTAGGGTGACTAAGAACCCCTTCAGTCACAATTTTGTTCTTGTGATACTTTATCTGTTGGGCTGTGTGGGAAGATATGTACAAACGCTGTAGACGAGGAGTGATCTTAAAATATCTTAAGATCTTCCTCAGAATGGTATCACTCCCGCCTTTAGTTGCATCTTTGTATCGGCTTAACTCACAATACTTACAGTTTTCCAAATCTTTATCATTATCGTAGAATAACATGCAATCATTCTCACATGTATGTATTTTTTCGTATCCCAAGCTCAGCTTCTTGACCATCTTCTTGACACCATAATAAAGGAAATCATTCCCTCAGCAGGCAACTTTCAGTGCAACCAAAGCTCTTGAAGTAATCCGCGGTGATTTATGTGGTCCAATGTCCCCACCAACTGAGGCAGGTAATATGTATTTTTTCTTGTTGGTTGATGATCATACTCGTATGATGTGGACTTATATGTTAAAACATAAGGATGAAACTTATGAGCTGTTTAAGAAGTTTAAAGCCACGGTTGAAAACGATGAAGAAAAGAAAATCAAGGTTTTTCGTTCAGACAGGGGAGGTGAATTTTTGTCCAAAAGGTTTATTGTTTACTGTGAAGATGTTGGGATTACGAGACATTTTACGACACCTTATTCTCCCCAGCAGAACGGGGTTGTGGAAAGGCGTAACAGGACAATGGTTGCAATGGCACAAAGCTTGCTGAAAGGAATGGGTTTGCCTTCTATATTTTGGGGAGAGGCTGTACGCCACTCTATTTATTTGCTGAACTGTCTCCCTACCAGAGCTCTCTCTGGAAAAACACCATACGAAGCGTGAAATGAAAGGAAATCAGATTTGGGTCATCTAAGGGTTTTTGGGTTTGTTGCATATATGAAGATGCCTAGTCCTCAAACAAAGAAACTTGATGACAGAAGTCGAGTAGTGGTTCACCTTGGGAGAGAACCGGGCACAAAAGCATATCGATTATATGATCCAGAGAAAAGGAAAGTGCACGTGAGCAGGGATGTGATCTTCGAGGAACACAAGAGGTGGATCTGGAATGATGAACAACAAAAAATGGGGCCTATTTCCACTGCCACTTTCAGTGTAACTGACATACGCACAATGGAGGTTGATCACGGGGATAGCGAATTGTATGGCGATGGGAATGCTGATGACACTCAGTCAAGTACAAGTGCTGCAACATCTGAAATATCTGCGAGTCCTGCAACAGATATATTATCGAGTGCTACAACACCAGATACGGTTTCTGATAATGAGAGCAGCAGCATAAATTCTGAAGGTAGCAGCGAACCCAAGATGCTCAGATGGTTGAGCGATATCTACAACAACATAGAGGAGATAGAATCAGGGGATAAATTTTCGATTAATTTATAAAATTCATACAAGATTGTGTAATTATATCGATTAAATTTTGATCACTGGGAGGATAGTAGTTTTAAAATTATCAAAGATTAATTTTTTAATTTCCAATCAAAAATCAACCAGAAATCGATTCATTTTATTTTTTATTATATATAATTACAAATTTTAATTACCAAAATTAAATCAAAGTTGCACAATTTTTTAATTTAAAAAATCATTGAACTTTAATTATAGAGTTTAGAGTAATTTTACAGTAGGAATCATAATAAATCACACTTATCAAAAATTATTAAAAAGTAAAATTAAATTTTAAATTTTTTTTTTCCAAATTTTAATTGTTAAACTTTTTAGAATCCCATACACTCTATCCAAGGTGAATTCCTTGTAATCTTGAGAGTTTCTTAATAAGATTGTCATACATTTCCATTTCTTTGGTAGAGATCTGAAGAATGTGAGCTTTGAGTCCTTTGTTTAATAGACTCTTCCATGCAACTTTAGAGCATTCCGCAGTTTTTGAAATTTACTGAAAATGTCAGTGAGTGGCTCACTTTCTTCACTATGAAAATGCTCATATTGCTGAATCAAGAGTTGCATTTTATTTTCCCTTACTTGCTCAGTTCCATCACATATAACCTGAATAGTATCCCAGACCTCTTTAGCAGTTTTACAGTTTATGATGTTGTCAAACATGTTACCATCAACACCATTAAACAAAATGTTCATGACCTTCTTATCCTTATGAACTTGTTTAATATCTGGATGAGACCATTCTGCTCTAGGCTTTCGGATGGATGACTTCTTTACTATAGCAGCTCTCATAGGGACATGTGGGCCTTTCTCAATGCAGTCCATATATTCTTAATCTTGAGAGAGTAGATGCAGGTGCATCTTCACCTTCTAATGGTGATAGGTGTCTTTGTCCAGAAATGGAATTAACAAGTGCTGCATTTTTTTGACAAACACAAAGAGGAAGGTTTGTAGAAAATCTCACAGGTCATTTTCAAGGTGCTCCTCTGGATTTAGCAAATTTAGCTTATTTCCTTGATTGTCTGAACTTATTTCCCAATTTCACATTGTTTTCTTCAATCTGGTGTTGGAGTTGCCTATAGAATTCAAATTCATCCTCATTTGACTGATCCAACTTTTTTTGTATCTCCTTGAGAGTTTTATTGCTAAAAAGTTTTAGCTGGTCTTCCAATTTAAAGAATCTTCTGATGTATTTTTCATCCTTGAACTCCATTATCCAATATGGCCTCAAATGCACCCTATCTCCAGTAAAAGGAATGGTTAATACTCTTGGTAGTGCATTTGGATTTCTTCTGTCGTTCATTATCTCCTCAATTTTGTTCAGTACCATTTTCTTGGCAACAATGTTGAATCCAAAATTCATCTTTAATGAGGAGAAAATCTTCACCAAAACAGAATAACCTTCATTGAGAATTCTGTGAAGTGGCCAAGTCATCTCTCTTCCACCCTTGTACCTAAAGACTAATCTTTCTGGAAGATGTTTGTAAGCATCAATAACTCTAACTTTTTCTAGCTCATCCAGATAAAGATTTATGTCTGAGAATTCTTTAATGTCACAAATGAACAGTTGATCTCCCTTGTTGACAATGGGTTTAGGTTTGGTCACTCACTTGAATTGAAGTTTGACAGACTTGACCATCTTGACTGCTCTTTTCTTTGTCTTTCTTGGTTTGGCATAGATTGGAATGTTTAAATCAGGAAGAGGCAGGCTGTCCCAATTATAAGGAAATCTTTGGAGAAAGGAAACACACAAAGTCTATTAACAAAGTTGCATTATGGTGATGTACAGATGCTAGATGAAGCGATTATTTTATTACAGTCCATAATTGAAGATAAAAAGAATATTCCAGTACGCTTTGTGGTATATATTCAATATGCATATTCATTCTTATATTAGTTAATTGGTTGTTTTTTGTTTTTAATATCATGGTCTTATCTATATAATCTGGCTTGTTACTTTTCATGTCATTTATACTAGTTGATTTTTACCTACTACTATTGAAGGAAATAATGGAAACTAAACATAGTCTCTAGTCGTTAGTCCACCTTTTGAAGAAATCTATCTATTTATAAAATTAGATGTTAAAGAAATCTATCAAATAGTTGAATTGGGGTTACCAGAAAGTGCCCGGAATTCTGCTAGATTTTTTTTAAACCTGGAAAAACAAACTTACGACGGTTGTTCATCACATATTCCGTCGTAAATAGGCCCTAATTCCTAAAATATGACATTTTTTCTGTCAAAAATTTCTAACTTACGACGCATTTTTCTGCCATAAAATTATGTTTTATCTTATTAAAAGTGGGTCCCGTAAAGTAATATCCGACGTTTTTTCCGTCATAAGTATATAACTTACGACGTTATTTTTCATCGTATTTTGCTATCTTACGACGATATATACCGTCATAAGTAGATTTATTATTTTATTAATTATGTGGGCCCCTACTTCCTAACTTGCGACGTAATTTTATCTTCTGACAAAAAAATGAACTTACTACTCAACCAAAAATGACGATTTTTTTCCTTCGTAAATGGCTCAATTACGACAATTTCAGTTCAAAAAAACCGTCGTAAATGGCCAGATTTGTTGTAGTGTATCAGGTACAAGCTTTTAGATATTCTTTAAAACTTGGATATTGTGTCATTCTATTGTGTAAAATATGTACATCTTAAATGCCTTTGATGTGGTGTTACATAATACCAAGTTTTGTGGTTTTCATTTATAGACACTGGCCACGGTTTAAGTTGGGATACATCAAATATAAAGATGATGGTTGATTTTTTGAATTATTATCAGAACTGGGATCCTTCCTACACAAGGCATAGGACATTGCATAGCTGCTACACATGTTTCGTCCCAAATGACGTACCGGCTTAAAAATTTGGATTCTTAGTTTTCTTACAACTTGTATCATATGTCCTACGCTACTGTGTACTGATGATTATAGATGTATTGGTTGAATGATAATTAGTTGAATGTATTTTCTAAATTGTGCAATGGTCATATATTTTATGACTCCAAGGTTTTTAATTTTGTTAATGCATCAATTTTCTTGTAAGAAAATGGATGTCTAATAATTCAATATACATCATTTTTACTGTGAAAGAGCTTATGTAAAAGAATAAAATATACATCACTTTTGTTGTGTTAAAAATGATGTCTAAAATTACAATATACATTAGTTTCTCTGTGTTGAAATCGAAGTCTAAAAATTGATAGACATCACTGTTTTGAAGGAAATATATGTCTAATGGGCTGAAAGACATCGGTGTATGACCGATGTCTACAATAGACATCACCGACATCAATATTTGTTGTAAAACAACATAGACATCATCGAAAATCGATGTCTATGGACATTTTTCTTGTAGTAAATTGATTCATAGCAATTTTTATGGATCTTTTACATTATATCATAAAGGGGAGATGATGGGATGAGATTATCATTAAAGATACATCTTATAAAGCACATTCCTATGATGGGGTAAGTGGTGTAGGAAATGTAATAGGTACACGTGGAATAGTGGACAATGTGCCAAGGAGAAAATCATGTTTAATTGCTACTTGAAATATTATGATCAAACAAGATTTCTTTCATGCTACTTTTAGAGGCCAATTTTTTTGCTTTTCTTTAACTCACCTACTAGCTCGATTTTACTTTTTTTAGGGGAATTTGATTTTAGTTTAATGTTTTCTCAATGAATCAATGAAGTATTTCTAAAAAAATTGCATGCAAGTTGTCAATGAAATGAAGGAATTAAGAATTCTAAGACTTTTGAATAAAGAACTTACATATATTAAAACAATCCAAAAAAATTCAAAAAATAAAGTGACCACTTTTTATTTGGGGGATTGAAGTTGGTAAACAAGCTCACTTTCATAATTTTATTCTTTTGATAACTTAATTAAATATTTACCTTTGATTTTTCAATAATGAAATTGTTGACTTTGTTTTATTATTGGTAATCTTGTAATTTAAATGTGAATTGGAGTTTAAATTTTACATCATTTCTCTCTTGGAAAAAAAGACTTTTTGAGAAAAAAAAACTCGTACCTTCACCTATTAAATTAAATATTATTTACTTGAAAATAGTTAATTTTTTGAAACATGTAAATTTATGATAATATATAGAGGGTGTGCATATTGTGTATTGAGAGTGCTAAATTTGATCTTTAAGGAAGAAATAAAAATGATAAAATAAATGATAAATTTGCTTCACACATATCATTTTTTGGAATAACAATTCAATTAAAATAATAATTGACAAAATATATTTAATATTATCAAGTATTATAAAATATTGTAGAATTATTATTAAAACTACAATGATATATGTTGAAAAAAAAAGATAATGTATATATTACTAAAATATATATTGATAACAGCTATATTGGTAACGGCCGCTTAGAAAACTCCGCTCCAAGAAAACTCAGCCCCTAGATAACTCACCCCTTTATTGTATCTATAAATCCCTTTTCACAAGCCCTCTCCCGATCAACATCTTCAATTACAAAAATCCCCAATTACAAAACACAAGCTCAGACATTTCACAACAGATCTGAAGATGTCTTCATTCAACACACCTATAGCTTCCCAACCCAACCACCCCCCACATTCTCAACCCAACCAACTCCCACAGTTTCCACCTAAGAAGGTCCCGTGTGTGCACAAGTTTAGGTCACTGGCCGATTTATATCAGGCCACAAAACAAGTTAATATACCAGTCGATTATCGGCCCCATCTTCCCAACATCTCCGGCCCCCCAGTCCACCCAAAAGAGAAATATATAGAAGATCTCCTGAAGGCAACCAAAGTTGTTGTGGCTCCACATATTTATTATAATGAGCTCACATGTAAGATATGTGGATTTGGGGACAAAGAGGACCAAATATTGATATGTGATGATTGTGATAATGGGTTTCATATGAAGTGTCTGAGACCGGCTGTTCTTGAAATTCCCCCTGAAAACTGGTATTGTGATGGTTGCCGCAGTAAGCACCCAGAAGGTATCTGTCACTCTACTTCATTACATTGTATGTTTGTGCGCGTCCTAATAAAATTAATATCTAAGTTTTAGTGGCACCGATCTGAAATACAAGTTAGTAATAATTGTTGTGACCTAAGTGTTGATTTGAGATTACAATGTTACAATTGTTAATAATCCACTGGTTGTAGAACTTGTGTAACTTTAAAAATCAAAGTAAGGTAAATAGGAAAAATGTGGTCCTGAAATTTTTTTTATTTAATTTTACAATTTGGATTTTTTTTTAAATTTGATTTGATTATATTGCAGAATCAACCACAGATGGATCTAGTAAATCAAGGAAGAGGTATTTTGGGATTATAGCTAAATACATTTCACCCGAAGGTAAGATTTTATTATTTTTAAATCAAGGTATGAATTATTGTCATGACCTCATATTTTTGAATCCATGCCACCAATATTTTAATATTTTGATAGCTATCTTATATATTGTTGATATTCTAGGTCGTCAAAAAAGGCGTAAACGTTTGCCAAAAAAATCTACAAAATTTCTTCGGTACATTCCAGCAAATGATGTTGAGAGTAGGAACAGACAAATGGATTCTCTACGTTTTGCTCTGCAGAGTAAGAACGTAGCATTTAGTGATAAACTGACATACTCACATGACATGGCTCCTAAATCTGCTAATCAATCCAAGTATGAGGCAGATGACATCCAGGTATATACATTTTAAATTTATACTTGGTAATTATATGAGCACAACTTGTTTCCTTTGTTAAGTAATGTTCTTTTCTTTTCGAATTTATCTTAATTGAATGCACATTGTATTTAATGTTATATTTCTTATATGGTTAGGAACTATCTACAGAAGATTACATAACAATAAAGAAATGTAAAGCAATGATGAAAGAAGGAAAATGTCCTCCTCTTAAAGTTGTTTTTGATGAAGTGGAAGGGTATAAAACATATTTCATAGATTAATTGGGTTTTGTTATTAATTATACAGATAAAATGTATATTAATTATGCATTTTTGCATTTCCAGGTACAAAGTTGAAGCAGATGGTCCAATCAAAGCCATGACTTTTCTTGCTGAGTATACATCAGATGTAGATTTTGTCAGGAATCGGAGAGATGATGAGAATTTTGATAGCTTTATGACCCTCCTTACTTACAGAGACTCAGAAGAAGAAGATGGTCTCTTTATTTGCCCTCACAAGCAGGGAAATATAGCTCGCTTCATCAGTGGCATTAACAACCATTCTCAGTAAGTATTTATGTGGTTCATATCCTTTAATTCTATATTTTTCATTGTCTAGAAAATATGGATACCCATACCAAAATATTGACTAGTGCTGTAAAAATACAGGGAGGGAAGAAAGAAGAAAAACCTCAAATCTGTGAGGTACAATGTTCGTGGTAAATGTCATGTTTATCTTATCGCTCTTCGTAATATAAAAAAGGGAGAACGACTTTGTTACGATTATAATGGACAAGATAATGGATATGATACACAACATTTTATTTAGGAGGCATCGTAGGAATTAACATTTTTTTACCAATGTACTCATTCTTCATATTTGTTATTTTGTTATATATTTTAGTAAGGCTAAATGACTTATAATACATGTAGTTGTTGATATGTAGTTTCACATTAATGACTTATAATAGTTACAAATTTTAGTATCTGCAATGAATAGAATAAATTTGTAACAACTAAATCAAGAGATTACATAATATATTTTGAAACCACTCTATTGTATAAGTCACATATAAAACATTAAGAAAGTGCCACAACCTCTCCAGCATTACACACATGTAACCTACATTCGGGAGCTAATCCACAGTTTCCTTTTTCACCACCATGAAGAAACTGCAAGTAATTATTTTTTATAAAAATTGTAATTTTATTCTCTAACCCCTAAATCTCACATTCTAATCAACTTCCATAAATTTGTTTTCTCCAAACATAGAATTATGTTCCTTCCTCTTGCAAGTTTATATATTTATATATATATTCTTGTTCATTTGACACATAAAATCACAAATTTTTGCAGATCAGTTTTATGCATAGGGGCAAGTTTACTCACAAAAGTACTTAACATGTTTTCTATTGTATTAAATAAGTGATAAATTTGACACTGAGTCAAACTTTGTGAGCTCCTTCATAAGTTTGATACCATATTAAGTAAAGAATTCATTTTAAAACTATAAAGTGTTAAAATTAGAAGGCCTAATAAAAATGAATTTATATTACAGTCTAACAATGGTAAGTGTTCATGTAGTTTTCATAGTCCATTGGTGTAGCACCTGCCTATACTTCCAAGAAAATTACAAATCAAATTTTATTATAATAAAGAGCAACTTCAACAAATTTCTAAAACTTTATATGAAATATATATATATATATATACTTAGTCCTCTAAGATACAAAACTTGTCTGATTCCAAGCAATATCTAGTTTCCTACGTCCTAACTTATTTTTTAATAATCAAATTTACTTGTGAATTGGGAGAGAGAGAAATGAAGCTATCAAAAAGTAAAAAGTAAGTGATATGTACTAGTTAGGGAAGATATCACACTACACGAAACACACAATACAAGAAATATGGCTTTTTTGACCAGCTTATTTCGACCAACTCAAAATAATGACAAGAAATGACCGTGCAGAAATATCGGTCGGAATTTAAAACACAATAATGACCTACAGATAATGGCGATCACTTATTATGACCACGGTCAAAGGTTGTCAAATATTTTTTACTCTTGCTCGTGTGGTGTCTAGATCAAACAAAATTCTGATCAAGTAAATTGAATGTTGTTCGGTCGATAAATGTAAAAGTCAAACTTTGTTGAATAACCGTTAAACTGATCTACACATCAGCTAACTTCGACCAGTATACCAATCGGGTGTTGGTCGGTTTTTTTAGGGTGAAAAAGATGATCTCTAATTTTCTCTGCAGTTATCAGAAAATGAAGTGTTTATGTTTTTTGACCGATTATGGTTATATATACATGCATATGATCTATTTACTTATAGTTTATATCATCTTTTGATTTTGTTTCAAAATTTATAAGTTAATCTTGAGGTATATTGCATACACACACATATATATATTGATGATGGTTATAAGTGTGTGTGTTCATGCGCGCATGTCTTTATGTATAAATATGGAGTATATATATGATCTAACATATTTTGTTTGTATTTTTTATAAATGTAGGCATGGATGCGAAAGATCGTTTCTACATGGAAGTCGTCCGGTAACTCACCGAAGCGAAGGAAAACTTATCAAAGCTTGAACAAAAGATGTAGGAGAAGAAGATCGAAAATCAACTAATTTATGAGATGGACAAGTGTGGGATCACGATGGAGGAATTTGAAGAGCAATTGAAGGTGATCGAGTATTTAAAGATGACTTACATCCATATTAGAGAATGTTGAATGTTGTTTTTTTTTCTTTTAATTATGTTAATTTATTCAGTGTAGGTATGAACTGCGATTTAATTTTTTTTGGATTGTAAATGATGAACAATGGATTTAATTATTGGTTTTTTATTTGAAATTTAAAAATTTTCCTGATAGCTTTAAAACTATCGGGCAAATTTTTAAGACATGATATAACCAATACCCACCAACTATTACGACTGATCTACTTAATCATGACCGATTGTGGCTTTTCTTGGGATTTATGCGAACAATGACTATATTCATCGTATATCGACCGAACTCATACAATACGGTCGATATCAGCCAGTCATTTCTATTTTTTAATCTAACTTATCATCTGACTCTATACCAACCACATTGGTCGGTAATTACACAGACAAATTTACCGACTGAGGCAACAGTCGGTAATATTTATCTATTGCAACCAACTTTAGGACCAAACATGATTGGAATTAGACATATTAAATTTTTCAACCAACCTATTTGATTGATTGGTGTGAGATATAATATTTTAATCACATAAAAGTTCGGAAAGTGACCAATGGGGTTGCTTTGGAGGTTTTCCAATTATTTTTGCTTTTAGTACTTCTTGATATCATTTTTTGTATAAGTTTAAGCTATTTACACACACAGACATATATATATATATATATATATATATATATTCCTCTATAGCTTGAGATATCTACACTCTTTCCCTTTTAATCTTCATCCAACTTTGTAACTGTAGATATGGGCGTAGATGCAGGTGAACAATCAACCATACCAAACTTTTTCAACAAATCTTTGATATACTTAGTGTAGCTGATAAAGATTCCATCACTTCTTTGACTGACTTGAATTCCAAGAAAGTAACTCAATATCCCCACCATACTCATTTCATATTCACTCTGCATAGGCTTAGAGAATCTTTGGCAAAACTTTTCATTTGTAGAACCAAAGATAATATCATCCACATAGATCTGAACTAGGATCATATCATCACCATACTTCTTGTAGAAGAGAGTCTTGTCAATAGTACCTCTAGTGAATCCATGCTTAATCAGAAATTCTGATAGTGTGGCATACCAAGCTCTAGGTACTTGTTTTAGTCCATAGAGAGCCTTGAGTAACTTGTATACAAAATTTGGAAATTCTAGATCTTCAAAGTCAGGTGGTTATTGCACATAAACCTCTTCTTCCAACTCACCATTAAGGAATGCACTCTTCACATCCATTTGATATACCTTGAAATTTGAATGTGTAGCAAATGCAAGAAAAATCCTTATTGCTCCAAGTCTTGCAACTGGAGCAAAAGTTTCATCATAATCAGTTCCTTCTTCTTGTGAGTAGCCTTTTGTAACCAACCTTGCTTTATTTCTGGTGACTGTTCCATTTTCATCCATTTTTTTCCTGAACACTCACTTTGTTCCAATTATACTTCTGTTCTTTGGTGCAGGAACCAGTTTCCAAACTTGGTTTCTCTCAAACTGATTTAGCTCTTCTTGCATAGCAGATATCCAATCAAGATCAAGAAGAGCTTCCTCAGTTTTCTTTGGCTCAACTTGTGAAAGAAAACATGCATGAAGGCATTCATTTGCAGTTGTAATTCTAGTCCTCACTCCAGCAGTTGGATCACAAATAATTGCTTTTTTAGTGTGACTTCTATCCCTCATTCTGGTATGAGTTTGTTGACTTGAGTTTTATGTGTTTTCTTCACCATTGACATGACTTGCAGAACCTTTCTCTCTTTCTCCCCCTGAGTTTGTGCTATCAAATTCAGGTCCATGAGCTTCCATTCTCATGATTCACTTGTTAGTTGACTTTCCATCTATTCTATGATGTGTGTTGACTTCAGCTTTAGAATCACTATCAATGTTGAGATTTTCAAACTTTAGGGCTTCTGCTTCATTTTCATCAAGGCATTCCAAGCCTGGGCACTTGTCATCATCAAAAGTAACATCTGTGCTTTCCATAATTTTTTTTTGTTCAAGCACATAAACCTTGTAGGCAGTTCTTTCCAATGAATATCCCAAAAAAAATTGCCTCAAAAACTTTAGAGTCAAATTTTTCCCACATATTCAGAGTTGTCCTTCAAAACATAGAACTTGCTTCTAAACACATGAAGATGCTTCACAGTAGGATTCCTTTTAGACAAGATTGAGTAGGGTGGTTTTCCAAGATTCATGTTAATGAGATATATGTTTTGAGTATAACAGGCAGTGTTCACAGCTTCTTCCCAAAAACTAGTTGGTAACTTTACATCTTGCAACATTGTTCTAGCAGCCTCTACTAGTGTTATATTCTTTCTCTCAACTACCCCATTTTGTTGAGGTGTTCTAGCAGCTAAGAATTCTTGAATAATGCCTTTGTATTTGCAAAATTCAGTTAAGGTTGCATTCCTGAACTCTGTTCCATTATCACTCCTCAATCTTTTCACACAATTCCGATCTTCAATCTGCTTCTCAATCTTCTTGATGTGCTCAATTATGATGTGTGGATTTTTATCTTTAGAGTGCATAAATTCTACCCATGTATATCTTGAGTAGTCATCCACCATCACAAGTGCATATCTTTTTCTTGAAATTGACTGGAAATTAATTGGTCCCAATAAATTTATGTGAATAAGTTGCAAAGGTGCACTTATCGAATTCACAGTTTTACTCTTGTGACTTGATCTTTTTATTTTACATTTTTGAGAAGCATCACAGACTTCAACTTGAGCAAATTTCAGATTAGGCATATCTCTTACTAACTCATTTTTAACTAGAGTATTGATTGCCTTGAAATTCAAGTGAGATAGCTTCTTATGCCATGACTTGTTTTGCTCTACAGATGCCTTGGTATAGAAGCAATAAATTTCATCCTCATTTGCTGAGTCCAACTCTGCAACAAACAAGCTTCCCTTCCTTGTTCCTTTCAGAGCAACTTCACCAGTTTTCTTGCTGATAAAAGTGCATTCTTCATTGTTAAATAAAACCTTAAAACCCTTATCTGCAAATTGGCTGACACTGAGAAGATTTACTTCAAGACCAGCTACCAGTGCTACATCTTCAATAACAACATTTCCAGAAATCAATTTGCCATATATATCCCATTGTGAAACCTTTGCTGTTGTCTCCAAAAGTCACTAATGGGCCAGCCTTCTCCTCAAACTGTGATAGCAGGGCCATATCACCTGTCATATGTCTTGAGTATCCACTATCTGTGATCCATATGACTTTTTTCTTTTTGCCCTGCGCACAATGAGTTTAAGTGGGTTTAGCAACCCAAGCAGTGTTGGGTACTTTCTTCTTGTTAACAGATTTGATAGAGGTAGAGTTTGATGATTCAGAAAGAATAGAGTTCATTGAATGATGTGCATTATCCTTTTTAGCTGAAGAATTAATATTGACTTCCTTAAGATCAACTGTTAGCTTGTGGTAACTTATCATTACTTTCATGTTGCAAGGTATGCAATCAAACTTATCACAGAATGAGTAGGGATTTTTAGTTTTTGCTTCATTGTACTTGCATGCTCCCATTCCTAGCTTACTAACAACCTTTTTACAAAGGTGAGTTAGATAATTAACAGAGCCATATTTTTGACATTATTTTCTTGGAGCATCTGCAACACAAGCAAAGTTGTTGCTCTTGTTTATCCCAATTTTTATTACCAACAAACATAAGGGGAGTTGAATGTAATTCTGGCTACTTTTTCAATTTTAAAAACTATTCTACTATGAATATATATCAGTGTTTGATTTAGCTAAAGTACGGAATGAGAGTATTGAAGAAATCAAACACAAATTTATCAAATACAAGTATTTAAAAACTTTCTGGTGGATTGAATTTATCCAACAGAGATATATTAATATGAGAACTCTGTGATGCAATATCTTTGCACACAGCTGCTTACAAGTTGAACTTACAAGAACAGAGAAATTCTTTATAGATATAACTTTATCTATTTCTCTGGTAATTGCCTACTAACTTGGATACTATTCTACTTGCTACACTTGGTTTATATATCACCAAGTTACATGATTAAAAGACAAACAAATAAGATAAAACATTTCTAGTCTAATTTCATGGTTCTCTATTTCTCAATCCAGCATCTTTGAATATCTTCAGTTTGGCATGGAAATGGAAATGCTTCTTTGTTCCCTAAAACCTGTAAATAGGTTGCCACATTCTATTTGCTTACAATCAACGCATATGACTGTCAAGTCACTATCAACTGCTCTTTTAAATTTGTTCATCTATTGAAACTCAGTTAAATCATCCGTTAAAACTCAGTGGGATCATCCATTGGGATTTTGTTGGATCATCCGTTGAGAGTCTAGTTGATCATCCGTTGAGAATTTAGTTGATCATCTGTTGAAGCCTTGTGGAACATCCTTTGAGACTATCTTTATAGCAGTTAACTCCATTTCATTTATACAAGATTATATGACATCTAATATTTACAATTCGCAAACCTATCTTTTATATCAATCTAGTATTCAACATGACTTAAAATATTCTACAACATCTAGTTCTTTAAGGCATTACAATATGCAGAAATGTGCTACTAAACTTATTAATACATAAGCTACCCTTTCAACGGATATTGAAGTGATCATCCATTGAAAGCTATAAAGTTACTAGATAAAATCTACTAAGTGTTTTGTTTAACTTATCATCAAGTACACAATATATTCCTAACAATCTCCACAAATTTATGTCTACTGGAATTATAGCCATAAATTAAGAGAAACTTGATGATAACAAAACACCCTATGAATACAGACTGAATTATAGTAGATAAAATTTATAAGTGCTGCAAATTAATGACAAACATATAGAGGAAGGTTTATAGAGAGTCTCACAAGCCATTTTCAAGGTGCTACTCTAGACTGAGCAGATTTAGATTATTTCCTTGACTGTCCGAACTTCTTACCCAACTTCTCATTATTTTCTTCAATCTGGTGTTGAAATTGCTTGTAGAATTCAGATTTATCCTCATTTGTCTGATCCAGCTTTTCTTACATCTCCATAAGAGTTTCATTGCTTGAAATCTTAAGCTGATCTTCCAATCTGAAGAATCTTCTGATGCATTTTTCATCTTTGAACTCTATTATCTAGTAAGGCCTCAAATGCACTCTTTATCTAGTGAATAGAATAGTTAATACTCTTGGGAGTGCATTTGGGTTTCTTTTGATGTTCATTATCTCCTCAATTTTATTTAGTACCATTTTCTTAGCAACAATGTTGAATCCAAAATTCTTCTTTATTGAGGAGAAAATTTTAACCAAAACAGATTAGCCTTCATTGAAAATTCTGTGAAGTGGCCAAGTCATCTCTTTTCCACCCTTGTACCTGAAGACCAATCTTTCTAGAAGATGTTTATAAGCATCAATAGCTCTACCTTCTTCTAGCTCATCCAGATAAAGATTTATGTCTGAGAATTCTTTGATGTAACAAATGAAGAGTTGATCTCCCTTATTGATAGTTGGTTTGGGTTTGGCCAATGATTTGGATTGAAGTCTGACAGGCTTGACCTTCTTGATTTCTCTTTACTTTGTCTTCTTTGGCTTGGATATGATTGGAATGTTTAGATCAGGAAGAGGTAGGCTTTCTCAATCTATAAGTTTATCCTTGAGAATTATGGTTTCACCATGGAAATTCATGCCAGGATAAACCTTGAATTCATCTTATTCCATTATGGGCATGGCTATTTGACTTGAGGTAGTAGATTGGGTTGGCATATATTCATCCTCGTCTTCATTGAAATCCGACCTCCTCTTTGGTTTGAGCTTGTATCTTTGTTTCTTAGTCTGCTTTGATTCTACTTGCTTTTTTTAGTCTGAGTCTTAGCTGATATAGTGGGCATTACAGAATCTGTGGTTGCAGGCTTCTTAGCTTGGTTCTTGGCCTCTAAAGCAGCTTGCTTTTGTTATTGTTTGAGCCCCACCTTTTCTTTTTTCTTAGCCTCTGGAAACTGTGGATGTCCAACCACCACACAGATTCTGCGAGTCCTGCAACAGATATATTATCAAGTGCTACAACACCAGATACGGTTTCTGATAATGAGAGCAGCATCACAAATTCTGAAGGTAGCAACGAACCCAAGAAGCTCAGACGGTTGAGAGATATCTACAACAACACAGAGGAGATAGAACCAGGGGATAAATTGTTCTTTGTTGGTGTTGAAGAGCCTGTCCACTATAAAGAAGCTGGAAAAAGCCAGGAGTGGGAGAAAGCGATGAAAATTGAAATGGAAGCAATATAAAGGAATAATACATGCCACCAAGTCATAAACCCATTAATCTGAAGTGGGCTTTTGAACTCAAACGGGATTCAAATGGAGATATTATCAAATATAAGGCAAGAATAGTGGCGAAAGGATACGTCCAAATTCCTGGTGTGGACTTTTAGGAGATTTTTGCTCCTGTAACGCGTCTCGAAATCGTTCGTTTACTGCTTGCTTTGGCTACCAAAAACTTCTGGGAGGTGCACCACCTTGACGTGAAATATGCGTTTTTAAATGAAGAAATTTTGGAGGAAGTTTATGTCTCTCAACCGGAGGGTTTCATAAAGCCAGGAAAAGAGCAGCTAGTGTACAGATTAATTAAGGCATTGTACGGGATGCGTTAAGCCCCACGAGCATGGTACAAGAAGCTGAGTAAGACACTTGAAGGGCTTGGTTTTATCAGATGCCCGTACGAGCATGCGGTGTACACAAAAAGGGAGGGTGATGAAGTTCTGATAGTAGGAGTATATATCGACGATCTCCTTGTCACAGGTACAAATATCACTGAAATCGAAAAATTCAAGAAGGAGATGAATGTAAAATTTGAGATGAGTGATTTAGGGAAGCTTTCATACTACTTGGTAATGGAGGTGAAACAAGGAAAGGGGTATATCGAACTCAAACAAGTTGCCTACGCCAAGAAAGTGCTACAAAAGGTCGGGATGTTAGAATGTAATCCGGCAAAATACCCGATGGAGCCAAAAGAGCAACTCACAGCTGATATATAGGGCGAATTGGTTGATGCTACGCGTTATAAAAGCATTATGGGAGGTCTGCGTTATCTTGTACACATGCGACCCGATATAGCTTATGTAGTGGGTATAGTTAGTCGCTTTATGGAAAAATCTACAGTAACATATCTTAATGCTGTAAAACGGATTATGAGATATGTTAAAGGTACCCTGGAGTATGGTTTGGTGTATTCCAGTGTCAGCCAAAATAATATCTTAACTGGATACTTAGATAGTGACTTAGCTGGGCACGTTGAGGACATGAAGAGTACTAGTGGGGTGGTATTTTACTTGAACGAGAGCTTGATAACGTGGGTGTCGCAGAAGCAAAAGTGTGTGGCTTTATCATCCTGCGAGGCGGAATTTATGGCTGCAACTGCTGCTGCATGCCAAGGAATCTGGTCGCACAAACTATTAAGTCAGATAACAGGAAGTCAGGTGGGTCCCGTGATTTTATATCTGGATAATAGATCTGCTATCGACTTAGCAAAAAATCTTGTTTTTTATGGGAGAAGCAAACATATAGACATTAGATACCACTTTATACGTGAATGTGTAGACCGTGGGAAAATAGTCATCAAGCACGTGAGCACAGATATGGAGCGAGCTGATACCTTGACAAAGGCTCTGGTTACAGTGAAGTTCGAACGCATGCGCAGGCTTCTGGGTGTTAAAGACTTGTGCACAGAAGTTTAGATTACGGGGAGATTCTTGGTTTTATTTAATCTAAACTTGTTTATATATATTTTATTTATGTTTTTATTATGTTTGAAAATAGCTGGTGGACGTGCATTGCAGGTGCAGTAGTAGTTTTGATTAAGTCTTTAGCTGTTAGAGTCTTTTTAGGATCATGGAGAAATAAATGGAGTAGTAGAGTACGTGTAGGAGTGTTTTCTATGTCTCAGCTACCACTATTGTCGGAAGCTTATTTATTCTGTTATGTATCTCATTTTATAAACATCAGACTTTCTACTTTTATTCTCTCTGTTAATATAAACACCTATATATATATAAGTTGATAGTTCAGTTTATTTCATCAAAATGTAGCTTAAATTGTTGCAAAACGTATCAATTTTTGAATGATATCCTACAAATATCACAATTTTATTGAAAATTTTGCAGATTGCACAGATTTTACAAGTCGAACGTTGCAAAATATATTATTGTACAAAACATGCTTACTTTGCATAAAATAAATGTTCATGTTCCAGAATATACATATTGTACTTTTAAATATATGAGATTTGCATGATTTTATTGAAGTAATGATATTTGTGAAACATGTTTTGCAAGATAACACGTTTTAGAAGATATTTTATTTGCACAATATAGATGGACTTTATAAGGTGAACTCCATACAACTTTACTCTATAAGTGACTCATAATTTAACAATATTCAGTCACTCGTCAACTGTTTTTATATTTTAAAGCATTTTTAATCACATATTAAAAGAGAGATGCACACGTTATACTTTACTACCCAATAACTAGTACCATTTATGTTTGTTAAAATAATTATTATTTTATTATTTTTATTTTAAATATTATATATATTGTAGACGCAGATGAAATATAATTATATGAATCCATTATATTAACGAAATTCAAGTAATTATATTGAATTTATTTTATTAAATAAAAAAAATTCATAAAGAATCTCTCTTTTCTTCTTTTTTTTTAAAAAAAAAATATTTTAAATATTCCCAATCTCATCGATTAATTTATAAAATTCATAAAAGATTGTGTAATTATATCGATTAAATTTTGATCACTGGGAGGATAATAGTTTTAAAATTATCAAAGATTGATTTTTTAATTTCCAATCAAAAATCAACCAGAAATCAATTTATTTTATTTTTTATTATATATAATTACAAATTTTAATTACCAAAATTAAATCAAAGTTGCACGATTTTTTAAATTTTCTAATTTAAAAAATCATTGAACTTTAATTATAGAGTTTAGAGTAATTTTACAGTAGGAATCATACTAAAATCACACTTATCAAAAATTATTTTAAAGTAAAATTAAATTTAAAATTATTTTTTTCCAAATTTTAGTTGTTAAACTTTTTAGAATCCCTATAGAGTCTATCCAAGGTGAATTCCTTTTAATCTTGAGAGTTTCTTAATAAGATTGTCATACATTTCCATTTCTTTGATAGAGATATGAGGAATTTGAGGTTTGAGTCCTTTGTTTAATAGACTCTTCCATGCAACTTAGCATTCAGCAGTTTTTGAAATCTACTGAAAATGTAAGTGAGTGGCTCACTTTCTTCACTATGAAAATGCTCATATTGCTGAATCAAGAGTTGCATTTTATTTTCCCTTACTTGCTCAGTTCTATCACATATGACCTGAATAGTATCCCAGACCTCTTTAGCAGTTTTACAGTTTATGATCTTATCAAACATGTTACCATCAACACCATTAAACAAAATGTTCATGACCTTCTTATCCTTATGAACTTGTTTAATATCTGGATCAGACCATTCTGCTCTAGGCTTTTGGATGGATGGCTTATTTACTATAGCAGCTCTCATAGGAACATGTGGGCCTTTCTCAATGCAGTCCACATATTCTTAATCTTGAGAGAGTAGATGCAGGTGCATCTTCACCTTCTAATGGTGATAGGTGTCTTTGTCCACAAATGGAATTAACAAGTGCTGCAATTTTTTGACAAACACAAAGAGGAAGGTTTGTAGAAAATCTCACAGGTCATTTTCAAGGTGCTCCTCTAGATTTAGCAAATTTAGCTTATTTCCTTGATTGTCTGAACTTCTTTCCCAATTTCACATTGTTTTCTTCAATCTGGTGTTGGAGTTGCCTGTAGAATTCAAATTCATCCTCATTTGACTGATCCAGCTTTTCTTGTATCTCCTTGAGAGTTTCATTGCTAAAAAGTTTTAGCTGATCTTCCAATTTAAAGAATCTTCTGATATATTTTTCATCCTTGAACTCCATTATCCAATATGGCCTCAAATTCACCCTATCTCCAGTAAAAGGAATGGTTAATACTCTTGGTAGTGCATTTGGATTTCTTCTGTTGTTCATTATCTCCTCAATTGTGTTCAGTACCATTTTCTTGGCAACAATGTTGAATCCAAAATTCTTCTTTACTGAGGAGAAAATTTTCACCAAAACAGAATAACCTTCATTGAGAATTCTGTGAAGTGGCCAAGTCATCTCTCTTCCACCCTTGTACTAAAGTCTAATCTTTCTGGAAGATGTTTGTAAGCATCAATAACTCTAACTTTTTCTAGCTCATCCAGATAAAGATTTATGTCTGAGAATTCTTTAATGTGACAAATGAACAGTTGATCTCCCTTGTTGATAATGGGTTTGGGTTTGGTCACTGACTTGAATTGAAGTTTGACAGACTTGACCATCTTGACTGCTCTTTTCTTTATCTTTCTTGGTTTGGCATAGATTGGAATGTTTAAATCAGGAAGAGGAAGGCTGTCCCAATTATAAGGAAATCTGTGGAGAAAGGAAACACACAAAATCTATTAACAAAGTTGCATTATGGTGATGTACAGATGCTAGATGAATCGATTATTTTATTACAATCCGTAATTGAAGATAAAAAGAATATTTCAGTACGCTTTGTGGTATATATTCAATATGCATATTCATTCTTATATTGGTTAATTGGTTATTTTTTGTTTTTAATATCATGGTCTAATCTATATAATCTGGCTTGTTACTTTTCATGTCATTTATACTAGTTGATTTTTACCTACTACTATTGAAGAAAATAATGGAAACTAAACATAGTCTCTAGTCGTTAGTCCACCTTTTGAAGAAATCTATCTATTTATAAAATTAGATGTTGAAGAAATCTATCAAATAGTTGAATTGGGGTTGCCGGAAAGTGCCCGGAATGCTGCTAGATTTTTTTTAAACCTGAAAATACAAACTTACGACGGTTGTTCATCACATATTCCGTCGTAAATAGGCCCTAATTCCTAAAATATGACGTTTTTTCTGTCAGAAATTTCTAACTTACGACGCATTTTTCTGTCATAAAATTATGGTTTATCTTATTAAAAGTGGGTCCCGTAAAGTAATATCCGACGTTTTTTCCGTCGTAAGTATATAACTTACGACGTTATTTTTCATCTTATTTTGGTATCTTACGACGATATATACCGTCATAAGTAGATTTATTATTTTATTGATTATGTGGGCCCCTACTTCCTAACTTGCGACGCAATTTTATCTTCTCACAAAAAAACGAACTTACTACTCAACCAAAAATGACGATTTTTTTCCTTCGTAAATGGCTCAATTACGACAATTTCAGTTCAAAAAAACCGTCGTAAATGGCCAGATTTGTTGTAGTGTATCAGGTACAAGCTTTTAGATATTCTTTAAAACATGGATATTGTGTCATTCTATTGTGTAAAATATGTACATCTTAAATGCCTTTGATGTGGTGTTACATAATACCAAGTTTTGTGGTTTTCATTTATAGACGCTAGCCACAGTTTAAGTTGGGATACATCAAATATAAAGATGATGGTTGATTTTTTAAATTATTATCAGATGTGGGATCCTTCCTACACAAGGCATAGGATATTGCATAGCTGCTACACATGTTTCGTCCCAAACGACGTACCGGCTTAAAATATTGGATTCTTAGTTTTCTTACAACTTGTATCATATGTCCTACGCTAGAGTGTACTGATGATTATAGATGTATTGGTTGAATGATAATTAGTTGAATGTATTTTCTAAATTGTGGAATGGACATATATTTAATGACTCCAAGGTTTTTAATTTTGTTAATGCATCAATTTTCTTGTAACAAAATGGATGTCTAATAATTCAATATACATCATTTTTACTGTGAAAAAGCTTATTTAAAAGGATAAAACATACATCACTTTTGTTGTGTTAAAAATGATGTCTAAAAGTATAATATACATTAGTTTCTCTGTGTTGAAGTCGAAGTCTAAAAATTGATAAACATCACTGTTTTGAAGGAAATATATGTCTAATGGGCTCAAAGACATCGGTGTATGACCAATGTCTATAATAGACATCACCGACATAAATATTTGTTGTAAAACAACATAGATATCGTCGAAAATCGATGTTTATGGACATTTTTCTTGTAGTATATTGATTCATAGCAATTTTTATGGATCTTGTACATTATATCATAAAGGGGAGATGATGGGATGAGATTATCATTAAAGATACATCTTATAAAGCACATTCCTATGATGGGGTAAGTGGTGTAGGAAATGTAACAGGTACACATGGAATAGTGGACAATGTTCCAAGGAGAAAATCATGTTTAATTGCTACTTGAAATATTATGATCAAACAAGATTTCTTTCATGCTTCTTTTATAGGCCAATTTTTTTGCTTTTCTTTAACTCACCTACTAGCTCGATTTTACTTTTTTTTAGGGGAATTTGATTTTAGTTTAATGTTTTTTCAATGAATCAATGAAGTATTTCTAAAAAAATTACATGCAAGTTGTCAATGAAATGAAGGAATTAAGAATTCTAAGACTTGTGAATAAAGAACTTACATATCTTAAAACAATCCAAAAAAATTCAAAAAATAAAGTGACCACTTTTTATTTGGGGGATTGAAGTTGGTAAATAAGCTCACTTTCATAATTTTATTCTTTTGATAACTTAATTAAATATTTACCTTTGATTTTTCAATAATGAAATTGTTGACTTTGTTTTATTATTGGTAATCTTGTAATTTAAATTTGAATTGGAGTTTACATTTTACATCATTTCTCTCTTGGAAAAAAAGACTTTTTGAGAAAAAAAAACTCGTACCTTCACCTATTAAATTAAATATTATTTACTTGAAAATAGTTAATTTTTTGAAACATGTAAATTTATGATGATATATAGAGGGTGTGCATATTGTGTATTGAGAGTGCTAAATTTGATCTTTAAGGAAGAAATAAAAATGATAAAATAAATGATAAATTTGCTTCACACATATCATTTTTTGGAATAACAATTCAATTAAAATAATAATTGACAAAATATATTTAATATTATCAAGTATTATAAAATATTGTAGAATTATTATTAAAACTACAATGATATATGTTGAAAAAAAAGATAATGTATAAATTACTAAAATATATATTGATAACGGCTATATTGGTAACGGCTATATTGGTAACCGCTAAACCCTAGAAAACTCCGCTCCTAGAAAACTCAGCCCCTAGAAAACTCCCCCTGTATTGTATCTATAAATCCCTTTTCACAAGCCCTCTCCCTATCAACATCTTCAATTACAAAAATCCCCAATTACAAAACACAAGCTCAGACATTTCACAACAGATCTGAAGATGTCTTCATTCAACACACCTATAGCTTCCCAACCCAACCACCCCCCACATTCTCAACCCAACCACCTCCCACAGTTTCCACCTAAGAAGGTCCCGCATGTGCACAAGTTTAGGTCACTGGCCGATTTATATCAGGCCACAAAACAAGTTAATATACCAGTCGATTCTCGGCCCCATCTTCCCAACATCTCCGGCCCCCCAGTCTGTTGCAATATAAACAATTTTATAAATGAAAACTAAGAGAAACAGAGATATGCTGGAACTCACTATTTTATTTCAAGAGAACATAACATGTAAATAGAAAGAGCGTACAAAAGATAAGCTGGAAAATAGGAACTAATGCAACAGCTTTCCTAATAACAATATGCCACTACGGATTATTCCACTACTTCTCCTACAAACATGCTAATGCTGAATGACCAAGTCCCATGTATCAAACAGTACTGCAAACCAGCAACACCAGCAACAAAATAAAACACCTTGACAAATATAGTTTAGATTAATAATGCCAACAAACTCCCCTTAATCTAAACTTGCACAGACAGATCCTTCAAGCCAAGTAAGTCTCGCATTTTCTCGAACTTGAATGCTGCAAGAGATTTCGTCAACACGTCTGCTCTTTGCTTCTCTGAGCTAATATGCTTCACCAGAATATCTCCCTTCTCGACACATTCTCGAATGAAATGATAGCGTATATCTATATGCTTGCTCCTTCCGTGAAATACCGGATTCTTAGCTAGATCAATAGCCGACTTATTGTCTATATACAACACCACAGGGCCAAGACTCTCACCTGTGATTTTGGACAGCAAATTCTTCAACCATATTGCCTGGCATGCTGCAGCTGTAGCAGCCATAAATTCAGCTTCACACGAACTAAGAGCAACACATTTCTGTTTTTGTGAAACCCAAGTTATCAGACTCTCATTCAGGTAAAACACCATGCCTCCAGTGCTCTTACGATCTACCAAGTTCACAGCCAAATCACTGTCTGTATATCCTATCAGAATGTTGTTACCACTGTTCTTTGTATATACAAGCTCGTAGTTCAAAATTCCTCGCACATATCGAAGCACACGCTTTGCAGCATTTAGATGCATTGTAGTAGGCTTCTCCATGAACCTACTAATTATTCCAACGGAATAAGCAATGTCTGGCCTGGTGTGAACCAGGTAATGCAGACCACCAATCAAGCTTTTATAAAAAATCGCATCTACCTCCTTTCCCCCTTCATCCTTAGTGATAACTTCTTTGGGATCCATGGGGTACCTTGTTGGGTTACACTCTGCTAATCCCGCCTTCTCCAGAATTCTCTTGGCATATGCCGTCTGTCTTAACTCTATATGTCCCATGCTTTGCTTTACCTCAATACCTAAATAGTGAGACAATAAACCCAGGTTGCTCATGTCGAATTTTTGATTCATCTGCATTTTAAAATCTTCAATGACTGACTTGCTGGTTCCGGTTATCAAGAGATCGTCGAGATACACAGCTACTATCAACGTCTCCTTCTCAATTCTTTTGGTATAAACGGCGTGCTCATGTGGACATTTAGTGAAACCAAGCTCCTCTAGGCATTTATTTAATTTCGAGTACCAGGCCCTGGGCGCCTGTCGAAGCCCGTACAGAGCCTTATGAAGCTTATACACCAAATGTTCTTACCCCTTTTTAACGAACCCTTCTGGTTGAGACACGTACACCTCCTCTTCAATCTCACCATTTAAAAATGCCGTATTTACGTCGAGGTGATGAACTTCCCAACTATGTTTAGCAGCAAGAGTGAGTAGTAGTCACACTGTTTCCAATCGAGTCATTCGAGCAAAAATCTCTTCGAAATCAATTCCTTTCCTCTGTACATAACCTTTTGCAACAATTCGTGCCTTGTGTTTTACTATATTACCAGCTGTATCTTTCTTTAACTTGAACACCCACTTCAAATTTATTGCCTTTTGTCCAGGTGGCAACGTTGTCAAGCTCCAGGTTTTATTCTGTTCGACTGACTCCAGTTCATTCTTCATAGCTTGTTTCCACAGTCTATCCTTGGATGCCTGTGCATAATTTATTGGCTCATCTGCTGCTACAAAAAATAACTCATCATCCTCCAATTCTACATGTTCATCATCAGCATATATATCTGAGAGATACCTGTATTTATGGGGTGCACTACTCGAGTCCGTTTCTGTATTTGACACTCGAGAATTTGTTGAAGATAAGGATTCTACTGATGCATCAGAACTCGAATCATACTCTGACTCTCTTGAGTTACCCACTTCATCACTCAACGTGTTGTCTTCACCTCCTGTTTCATTATCTCGAGATTCACCAGACCCCAGCCCAAACACTACGAAATTTCCTTCATCAGATTTTTCACTCTCAGAATCACATGCCCAAGCCCACGACCTTGTTTCCTCAAAAAATCAAGTCCCTGCTTACGTGCACCCTTTTGTTAACTGGATCATAAACTCTATACGCCTTGGTTCCGGGTTCTTTCCCTAAGTGTACTACAACCTTGCTTCTGTCATCCAACTTCTGCAAATTAACATTAGGAATACGCATATGAGCTATACATCCAAACACACGTACATGTCCTATATACGGTTTTTCACCAGACCACGCCTCAAATGGAGTAATTCCTGACACTGCTCTAGTAGGCAAATGATTTAACAAATAAATGGCATGTCGGATAGCCTCACCCCAAAAATAACTTGGCATCTTCATTCCCTTAAGCAAGCTTCTTGCCATCTCGATCAGAGTTCTGTTACGTCGCTCAACCACTCCATTTTGTTGGGGTGAATATGGTGCCGTGAAGTGCCTGTTTATTCCATTATCTTCACAATAATTTAAGAATTCCTTGGAGCAAAATTCACCTCCTCGGTCCGTTCTAAAAGTCTTGATTTTTCTCTCCTTACCATCTTCAACTAAGGCCTTAAAGCGTTTGAATGCTTCAAATGCCTCATTCTTTGCCTTTAACAAATAAGCCCACATCACACGACTATAATCATGAACCAATAAAAATACGTACCTATTTCCAGCTGTTGTTGAAGGCGTGATTGGCCCACACAAGTCACCATGCACCAATTCTAACTCCTTGCTTGCACTGTAATTGCTTTGTTGAGGAAATGATTTTCTGATTTGTTTCGACATTAAACACCCAGTACATACCCCCTTCAAATGTTGTAACTTTGGCAGCCCGTGCACCATCTGTCTCTTTCCCATCTCTTGCATTGCATTAGCATTTACATGACTGAGTCTTGAGTGCCATAGCCATTCTTGGCCTTGAATTCCTTCCGAGAGTAAACAACCTGCATCTCCAGTATTAATTATAATCTTATATAATCGATTCAAGGACCTTTTTACCTTTATGAATAGAATGTCTTGCGTGTCTCTAACCCACAGAAAATCTCCATTCATTGATATC
The DNA here is from genome assembly GCF_009905375.1 of Apium graveolens. Lineage (NCBI taxonomy): Eukaryota > Viridiplantae > Streptophyta > Magnoliopsida > Apiales > Apiaceae > Apium > Apium graveolens. The sequence goes on from NW_027418580.1 coordinate 122,160, forward strand.
GTATATCCTTCCTCAGCCATTTGTCCTAAGCTGATGATGTTACTACAAAGTGCCGGTATGTAGTATACATCGTGAAGAATCCTCTCGTCCCCAGTCTTGCACTGTATTGCTATCGATCCCTTTCCTTTTATCTGAACCAACGAGCCATCACCAAATTTCACCTGCCCTTTTATCTCTTCATTCAATTCCTTAAATTTTGATTTTTGTCCAGTCATGTGATTGCTAGCTCCGATATCTAAATACCAAAGGTTTGACACTACCTCACCAGCTCCTTTGTTAATTTTCGGACTCACCTTCTCCTCATTTATCAGCATCACATTCTTTTCTCCTTCGTCACATTCTGTCAGAAGAAGGGCTGGTTCATCGTCTGGCACTTGCACCATGTTAGCTTCTTCTCTTTGCTCCTTGTCGCATTTTGGCTTTTTACAATCTGCAGCAAAATGGCCATACCCAAGGCAATTCCAACATCTAACCTTACTTTTATCACGATTTCCTCAGAATGTCTCATTTCCCCTGAATCTCTGTGAGCTACCTTCACCTCTATTGGACCGTTTAATCCATTCCTCCCTTGTAAGCAGCAATTTACTCTCCTCCTTGTCCTTCTTCCTCCATTCTTCCTCTGTGAGTAGCAACTGATTAGTGCCCCCACTCGCATCAGGTTGTCCACGGAGCCTTTCCTCATGCGCCTTCAACGAACCTATTACTTCCTCAATGCTCATCTTCTCCAGATCGCCAAATTGCTCGATGGCGGAAGTAATTTGCAAGAATTTATGTGGCATTGCTCTCAATACCTTTTTAACAACATACGCCTCAGCCATTTCATCACCCAGGGTTCGTATGTTTGTTACTAGTCCATTTAATTTTAGGCAAAAATCGTCGAGAGATTCACCTTCCTTCATAATCATTGCTTCCAACTCTGATCTTAGAGTTTGAATTCTAGCCGTTTTCACCCGTTCTGCTCCCTGACAAAGCACCTTCACTGCTTCCCAGGCCTCCTTCGCGGTTTCTTTCTCCGCTATCGACAAAAGAATATCCTCAGGGATTCCCTGATAGATAACAGCCAACGCCATCTTGTCTTCTTTTCTTCAACAACAGCTTTCGGGTCCTTTGGTGACACTGCCACCCATATTCCATGTGCATCCATACACGCATTCATCTTCAAGGCCCACACCGTGTAGTTCCCCCTTGTCAACATGGGATAATTTAATCCCACCGTGCTCTCCTTATTTTTCTCGGTCTCCATTGTTCTTGGTCTGGGCATACACTTGGGCATCCACCAGATGTGTGTAGCTCTGATACCAAGATGTTGCAATATAAACAATTTTATGAATGAAAACTAAGAGAAACAGAGATATGCTGGAACTCACTATTTTATTTCAAGAGAACATAACATGTAAATAGAAAGAGCGTACAAAAGATAAGGTGGAAAATAGGAACTAATGCAACAGCTTTCCTAATAACAATATGCCACTACGGATTATTCCACTACTTCTCCTACAAACATGTTAATGCTGAATGACCAAGTCCCATGTATCAAACAGTGCTCCAAACCAGCAACACCAGCAACAAAATAAAACACCTTGGCAAATATAGTTTAGATTAATAATGCCAACAGAGTCCACCCAAAAGAGAAATATATAGAAGATCTCCTGAAGGCAACCAAAGTTGTTGTGGCTCCACATATTTATTATAATGAGCTCACATGTAAGATATGTGGATTTGGGGACAAAGAGGACCAAATATTGATATGTGATGATTGTGATAATGGGTTTCATATGAAGTGTCTGAGACCGGCTGTTCTTGAAATTCCCCCTGAAAACTGGTATTGTGATGGTTGCCGCAGTAAGCACCCAAAAGGTATCTATCACTCTACTTCATTACATTTTATGTTTGTGCGCGTCCTAATAAAATTAATATCTAAGTTCTGATCTGAAATACAAGTTAGTAATAATTGTTGTGACCTAAGTGTTGATTTGAGATTACAATTTTTACAATTGTTAATAAACGACTGGTTTTAGAATTCTGATTTCAGACTAAAGGCACATGATAATAATAGTTTGAAATTTTAATATATCTAAATGTAAATAAATTTTAGCTAAAATTCATTATTATTATTATATTATTAAATTAAATATACAAATAAATGTAATTCACATAATTAAAATCTACACATTAAATGATAAATTGTATTTTCAGTTTCAATAATAAAGAGTTTCTACTAAAAAAAGGTAGAACTTTGTGTAACTTTAAAAATCAAAGTAAGGTAAATAGGAAAAATGTGGTCCTGAAATTTTTTTATTTAATTTTACAATTGGGAGTTCTTTTTAAATTTGATTTCATTATATTGCAGAATCAACGGGAGATGGATCTAATAAATCAAGGAAGATGTATTTTGGGATTATAACTAAATACATTTCACCCGAAGGTAAAATTTTATTATTTTTAAATTAAGTTATTGATCTTTTTGGAATTATGTATATATATGTTGTTAATCTTTTTTATTGTTTTTATAGTATATGAAGTGTTTTAATTTTAATTTTAATTTTGCTAATTTCCATATTATGTGACATAATTTTGCATTTTATCAATAACATATTGTTTTATTAGTACTAATCTTGTCAAAAGCAAAAATAGACCATAAATCCCCCTAACTTCTTTGTAGCAGGTTGGGGCCTATTTCTCAAAGTTGTGTGCATCATTTAAACTAACTAGGTACACCTAAAGATGTGCTAATTTTTCACATATACATTAAAAAAATTGTTTATTTAAAAATGTAAATAATTGACATTTATCTTACTTGAGCTTTATTTAAAATGTATTTAAAAATATAAACATGATTCATAATATTTTTTCTACTTATAGTTGTATTATAAATTACTTAGTTGTATTATGAATTATTGTCATGACCTCATATTTTTGAATCCATGCCACTAATATTTTAATATTTTGATAGCTATCTTATATATTGTTGATATTCTAGTTCCTCAAAAAAGGCGTAAACATTTGCCAAAAAAATCTACAAAATTTCTTCCGTACGTTCCAGCAAATGATGTTGAGAGTAGGAACACACAAATGGATTCTCTACGTTTTGCTCTGCAGAGTAAGAACGTAGCATTTAGTGATAAACTGACATACTCACATGACATGGCTCCTAAATCTGCTAATCAATCCAAGTATGAGGCAGATGACATCCAGGTATATACATTTTAAATTTATACTTGGTAATTATATGAGCACAACTTGTTTCCTTTGTTAAGTAATGTTCTTTTCTTTTCGAATTTATCTTAATTGAATGCACATTGTATTTAATGTTATATTTCTTATATGGTTAGGAACTCTCTACAGAAGATTACATAACAATAAAGAAATGTAAAGCAATGATGAAAGAAGGAAAATGTCCTCCTCTTAAAGTTGTTTTTGATGAAGTGGAAGGGTATAAAACATATTTCATAGATTAATTGGGTTTTGTTATTAATTATACAGATAGAATGTATATTAATTATGCATTTTTGCATTTCCAGGTACAAAGTTGAAGCAGATGGTCCAATCAAAGCCATGACTTTTCTTGCTGAGTATACAGGAGATGTAGATTTTGTCAGGAATCGGAGAGATGATGAGAATTTTGATAGCTTTATGACCCTCCTTACTTACAGAGACTCAGAAGAAGAAGATGGTCTCTTTATTTGCCCTGACAAGCGGGGAAATATAGCTGGCTTCATCAGTGGCATTAACAACCATTCTCCGTAAGTATTTATGTGGTTCATACCCTTTAATTCTATATTTTTCATTGTCTAGAAAATATGGATACCCATACCAAAATATTGACTAGTGCTGTAAAAATACAGGGAGGGAAGAAAGAAGAAAAACCTAATATCTGTGAGGTACAATGTTCGTGGTAAATGTCATGTTTATCTTATCGCTCTTCGTAATATAAAAAAGGGAGAACGACTTTGTTACGATTATAATGGACAAGATAATGGATATTATACACAACATTTTATTTAGGAGGCATCGTAGGAATGAACATTTTTTTACCAATGTACTCATTCTTCATATTTGTTATTTTGTTATATATTTTATTAAGGCTAAATGACTTATAATACATGTAGTTGTTGATATGTAGTTTCACATTAATGACTTATAATAGTTACAAATTTTAGTATCTGCAATGAATAGAATAAATTTGTAACAACTAAATCAAGAGATTACATAATATATTTTGAAACCACTGTATTGTATAAGTCACATATAAAACATTAAGAAAGTGCCACAACCTCTCCAGCATTACACACATGTAACCTACATTCGGGAGCTAATCCACAGTTTCCTTTTTCACCACCATGAAGAAACTGCAAGTAATTATTTTTTAGAAAAATTGTAATTTTATTCTCTAACCCCTAAATCTCACATTCTAATCAACTTCCATAAATTTGTTTTCTCCAAACATAGAATTATGTTCCTTCCTCTTGCAAGTTTATATATTTATATATATATTCTTGTTCATTTGACACATAAAATCACAAATTTTTGAAGATCAGTTTTATGCATAGGGGCAAGTTTACTCACAAAAGTACTTAACATGTTTTATATTGTATTAAATAAGTGATAAATTTGACACTGAGTCAAACTTTGTGAGCTCCTTCATAAGTTTGATACCATATTAAGTAAAGAATTCATTTTAAAACTATAAAGTGTTAAAATTAGAAGGCCTAATAAAAATGAATTTATATTACACTCTAACAATGGTAAGTGTTCATGTAGTTTTCATAGTCCATTGGTGTAGCACCTGCCTATACTTCCAAGAAAATTACAAACCAAATTTTATTATAATAAAGAGCAACTTCAACAAATTTCTAAAACTTTATGTGAAATATATATATATATATATATATATACACTTAGTCCTCTAAGATACAAAACTTGTCTGATTCCAAGCAATATCTAGTTTCCTACGTCCTAACTTATTTTTTAATAATCAAATTTACTTGTGAATTGGGACAGAGAAATGAAGCTATCAAAAAGTAAAAAGTAAGTGATATGTACTAGTTAGGGAAGATATCACACTACACGAAACACACAATACAAGAAATATGGCTTTTTTGACCAACTTATTTCGACCAACTCAAAATAATGACAAGAAATGACCGTGCAGAAATATCGGTCGGAATTTAAAACACAATAATGACCTACAGATAATGGCGATCAGTATATGTGTATTACCGACCACTTATTCTGACCACGGTCAAAGGTTGTCAAATATTTTTTACTCTTGCTCGTGTGGTGTCTAGATCAAACAAAATTCTGATCAAGTAAATTGAATGTTGTTCGGTCCATAAATGTAAAAGTCAAACCTTGTTGAATAACCGTTAAACTGATCTACACATCAGCTAACTTCGACCAGTATACCAATCGGGTGTTGGTCAGTTTTTTTTGGGTGAAAAAGATGATCTCTAATTTTCTCTGCAGTTATCAGAAAATGAAGTGTTTATGTTTTTTGACCGATTATGGTTATATATACATGCATATGATCTATTTACTTATAGTTTATATCATCTTTTGATTTTGTTTCAAAATTTATAAGTTAATCTTGAGGTATATTGCATACACACACATATATATTGATGATGGTTATAAGTGTGTGTGTTCATGCGCGCATGTCTTTATGTATAAATATGGAGTATATATATGATCTAACATATTTTGTTTGTATATTTTATAAATGTAGGCATGGATGCGAAAGATCGTTTCTACAGGGAAGTCGTCCGGTAACTCACCGAAGCGAAGGAAAACTTATCAAAGCTTGAACAAAAGATGTAGGAGAAGAAGATCGAAAATCAACTAATTTATGAGATGGACAAGTGTGGGATCGGGATGGAGGAATTTGAAGAGCAATTGAAGGTGATCGAGTATTTAAAGATGATTTACATCCATATTAGAGAATGTTGAATGTTGTTTTTTTTGTTTTAATTATGTTAATTTATTCGGTGTAGGTATGAACTGCGATTTAATTTTTTTTGGATTGTAAATGATGAACAATGGATTTAATTATTAGTTTTTTATTTGAAATTTAAAAATTTTCCTGATAGCTTTAAAACTATCGGGCAAATTTTTAAGACATGATATAACCAATACCGACCAACTATTACGACTGATCTACTTAATCATGACCGATTGTGGCTTTTCTTGGGATTTATGCGAACAATGACTATATTCATCGTATATCGATCGAACTCATACAATACGGTCGATATCAGCCAGTCATTTCTATTTTTTAATCTAACTTATCATCTGACTCTATACCAACCACATTGGTCGGTAATTACACAGACAAATTTACCGACTGAGGCAACAGTCGGTAATATTTATCTATTGCAACCAACTTTAGGACCAAACATGATTGCAATTAGACATATTAAATTTTTCAACCAACCTATTTGATTGATTGGTGCGAGATATAATATTTTAATCACATAAAAGTTCGGAAACTGACCAATGGGGTTGCTTTGGAGGTTTTCCAATTATTTTTGCTTTTAGTACTTCTTGACGTCATTTTTTGTATAAGTTTAAGCTATTTACACACACAGACATATATATATATATATATATATATTCCTCTATAGCTTGAGATATCTACACTCTTTCCCTTTTAATCTTCATCCAACTTTGTAGCTGTAGATATGGGCGTAGATGCAGGTGAACAATCAACCATACCAAACTTTTTCAACAAATCTTTGATATACTTAGTGTAGCTGATGAAGATACCATCACTTCTTTGACTGACTTGAATTCCAAGAAAGTAACTCAATATCCCCATCATACTCATTTCATATTCACTCTGCATAAGCTTAGAGAATCTTTGGCAAAACTTTTCATTTGTAGAACCAAAGATAATATCATCCACATAGATCTGAACTAGGATCATATCATCACCATACTTCTTGTAGAAGAGAGTCTTGTCAATAGTACCTCTAGTGAATCCATGCTTAATCAGAAATTCTGATAGTGTGGCATACCAAGCTCTAGGTACTGGTTTTAGTCCATAGAGAGCCTTGAGTAAATTGTATACAAAATTTGGAAATTCTAGATCTTCAAAGTCAGGTGGTTATTGCACATAAACCTCTTCTTCCAACTCACCATTAAGGAATGCACTCTTCACATCCATTTGATATACCTTGAAATTTGAATGTGTAGCAAATGCAAGAAAAATCCTTATTGCTCCAAGTCTTGCAACTGGAGCAAAAGTTTCATCATAATCAGTTCCTTCTTCTTGTGAGTAGCCTTTTGCAACCAACCTTGCTTTATTTCTGGTGACTGTTCCATTTTCATCCATTTTTTTCCTGAACACTCACTTTGTTCCAATTATACTTCTGTTCTTTGGTGCAGGAACCAGTTTCCAAACTTGGTTTCTCTTAAACTGATTTAGCTCTTCTTGCATAGCAGATATCCAATCAAGATCAAGAAGAGCTTCCTCAGTTTTCTTTGGCTCAACTTGTGAAAGAAAACATGCATGAAGGCATTCATTTGCAGTTGTAATTCTAGTCCTCACTCCAGCAGTTGGATCACAAATAATTGCTTTTTTAGTGTATCTTCTATCCCTCATTCTGGTATGAGTTTGTTGACTTGAGTTTTATGTGTTTTCTTCACCATTGACATGACTTGCAGAACCTTTCTCTCTTTCTCCCCCTGAGTTTGTGCTATCAAATTCAGGTGCATGAGATTCCATTCTCATGATTCACTTGTTAGTTGACTTTCCATCTATTCTATGATGTGTGTTGACTTCAGCTTCAGAATCACTATCAATATTGAGATTTTCAAACTTTAGGGCTTCTGCTTCATTTTCATCAAGGCATTCCAAGCCTGGGCACTTGTCATCATCAAAAGTAACATCTGTACTTTCCATAATTTTCTTTTTTTCAAGCACATAAACCTTGTAGACAGTTCTTTCCAATGAATATCCCAAAAAAAATTGCCTCAAAAACTTTAGAGTCAAATTTTCCCATATATTCAGAGTTGTCCTTCAAAACATAGAACTTGCTTCTAAACACATGAAGATGCTTCACAGTAGGCTTCCTTTTAGACAAGATTGAGTAGGGTAGTTTTCCAAGATTCATGTTAATGAGATATATGTTTTGAGTATAATAGGCAGTGTTCACAGCTTCTTCCCAAAAACTAGTTGGTAACTTTGCATCTTGCAGCATTGTTCTAGCAGCCTCTACTAGTGTTATATTCTTTCTCTCAACTACCCCATTTTGTTGAGGTGTTCTAGCAGCTAAGAATTCTTGAACAATGCCTTTGTATTTGCAAAATTCAGTTAAGGTTGCATTCCTGAACTCTGTTCCATTATCACTCCTCAATCTTTTCACACAATTCCGATCTTCAATCTGCTTCTCAATCTTCTTCATGTGCTCAATTATGATGTGTGCATTTTTATCTTTAGAGTGCATAAATTCTACCCATGTATATCTTGAGTAGTCATCCACCATCACAAGTGCATATCTTTTTCTTGAAATTGACTGGACATTAATTGGTCCCAATAAATTTATGTGAATAAGTTGCAAAGGTGCACTTATCGAATTCACAGATTTACTCTTGTGACTTGATCTTTTTATTTTACCTTTTTGACAAGCATCACAGACTTCAACTTGAGCAAATTTCAGATTAGGCATATCTCTTACTAACTCATTTTTAACTAGAGTATTGATTGCCTTGAAATTCAAGTGAGATAGCTTCTTATGCCATGACTTGCTTTGCTCTACAGATGCCTTGGTATAGAAGCAACAAATTCCATCCTCATTTGCTGAGTCCAACTCTGCAACAAACAAGCTTCCCTTCCTTGTTCCTTTTAGAGCAACTTCACCAGTTTTCTTGCTGATAAAAGTGCATTCTTCTTTGTTAAATAAAACCTTAAAACCCTTGTCTGCAAATTGGCTGACACTGAGAAGATTTACTTCAAGACCAGCTACCAGTGCTACATTGTTAGGGCGAAAACATGCACTAATATTCACGCAAGTATACGCGTTCGCAAGTAATATAGAATACTTTCTAGTTCGTTCCCTCAGAGACTCAGACTAATTTATTGTCTAATTTAACTCACTCGCCAATGTATGATTACTTCTCAATGTTAAGATAATAACACTTAAAATTGTTGATTAAATATTAACTATAATTAACTACTTAATTAACCACTTAACTAACACTTCAATTTATCAATAATAAAACACTCATGAGATCACAACTTCATTATTACTTCCTTCTATAACCATTGTTATTACCTTTAGCATGTGACAGTGATGATATTAATCGAATAACACGAAACTGATAAAAGCCAACTTTCATTGTACTAATACCATTCTACCAAGCATCCACAATTAAGATAGAAGTTGAGTAGTCATCAATCATGTTGAGTTCCTATATGTCTACAGAAATTGACAACACAACGATTTAAGCACAAGTTATTCCTTTTGATTACATAGGGCAAATAAAACTGTTAGAGTTACCCACTAATCATGCACAACGTACATGAACCTATGCTAGCATGGCAAGTTCTAAATCTCAAGATCCACCGTCGCTTCACAAGAGATTAACACCCTATCTTATATGTTCGCGACGCACATAAGACGAATACGCACAACCAATACTAGATATCATGCAATCATCACACACTAAAGTATTAAACAATTAACTAAAGAATTCCATAATAAATCCGTTGCAACCCCATGATCACAATTAGCCCATAATAGAACTTATTGCCATCATGGGTTCATATGAAATCATGATAAACAACACAAGAAAATAATAACTAAACTAATTATATTAAAACAGAGTACGTCACAAGAGTAAATAAGTCAAAGCAAGAAAACTAGCATCCAACGTTACAACGAAACAAGAGTCACAAGAAAATATGCTTCCTCTTCGCTGCAGTGTGCTAAATCGGTCTTCTTCCTTATCTCCTTCGCTCCTTGCGCAAAACACAATCTAAAACATAATCTCCTTCTTTTTTCTCTATGAAAACGTCTCAAATCTACTTATATAATAGTCCCATAAAACCAGATTACATAGAAGTTGGAAGCCAAACAGAAGTAAAAGTCTAAAATAATTCAACTTTTTCCCCGACCCTGCGCGGCCGCTCAGCAATGCTGCGCGGGCGCGCAGGACCTTACTGGGAAAATTCCAGGTTTGCTCCGTTTCTTCGCCGTAATCTGCCCGTTCTTTTCCTCTCTCAACGGTGAACACATGCCAAGGCTTATTCTTGATGATTCCTCCTCCGAAATGCAACTAATACCCTGAAATGCATAAACACTAGAAAAACGCATCAAATACACAAAATACTTGATTTCAAGACACCAATTTAAGCCATTTTAAGACGTTCTAAGTGGTATAAAATGCCACTTATCACACCCCCAAACTTAAATCGATGCTTGTCCTCAAGCGTCACAGACTCAAAACAAATAAAAATATGCATGAATACAATCTATATGAAAATGCAACGATCCCCCTTACTACAATTAACCAACCAAATTGTCACATCTCAACGAATGCAGTTAGACACTAAAGATCAATAAACTCATACAAACGGACATACAGACAGAAACGTGGTGTGTGCAAATGCTTAACACATATGCTTCAGAACTAGACCAATTACTATGACTAGACTATCTTCAAGGCAATCCTATGATTATACAAAGAATAAAAATTCTAGGCACAAAGTGATATACAACACTACAAGAACTCTGGAGCTTACTACGGAATCGTGCTTTTTATTTACAACTCAAATGCTTATTTGACCGTGCAATGAGTGAGGTCCACAAAAGACTTATACAATGGTATCCATGTAACGAGCGTTAGGTTAGCGGATCCCAGACTCTAAAAGCCTTAGGTCACTAGGCACAAAGTCCCCTAAGAACTTAATAACTCGAATACCAAAGAGCCCACTCTTGATCAATTATGCAAAAAATTATTTTTTTTTTCTCTGAGCAAGTGCGTTTCGCTCCATCTTGCTCAACCCTAGACTACTCGCATAACATGCGAGCTGGCTACTAGCCATTTGACGCCTAGCCACAACTAGCAACAAATTCCATTTTTACTCCATTCTTTTTCTTTTTCATGCCTTTACCACTAAGAACCTATTATCAAATTCTAAGCATAATAAATAGATTATCCTCGAAAATAATCAGATCATAACAACAATCTAGCCCTTAAGCATTCTGTAAGACTTAGTGAAAATACAAGTGCTTCTAGCATGCATATCAACCTACACAACTTAATATCACTTTAATGCTATCACTACACTCGCATCAATATCATAATTCAGTAGATAAATCATTGCAAAAGGGATCATGGTATATGCATGAGCTATATGATATGACAAACAAATAAAGCTATATAAAAAAACTATATGGCAAAAATTATGCAACTATATGAACTAACTATCATGAATATACAGTTATATGACACACACAAAATATTCCTTAACTACCACCCCCAAACTTAAAATCTTCACTGTCCCCAGTGAAGGTAGTAGAAAGGAACACAGGGTATACCTACTCGGAGTCATCATCATCATCACCCTCAGTGGGTGGAGTATCAGGCGGCGGGTATGCAGAGTCCTCACCAAAAACTGGCCACTGGATATCAGCTCCAAGGCCTCGAAAAGCAGTCCCTAACGCAAGAGTGAGCTCCTGAGCAAACCTGCTCTGCGTCTCATACATGGCATCCATCCACCGTGAAAGCCTCCTATACTGGGCATCACCCATCCCAGCACCCTCCTGAGCTCTCGAAGAACCAGCCTCACCACGCCCTGGCCTAGCCATAGTAGCACCTCGTGCTGGACGCCCTCCTGGAAGACGATAACCCAGCCCATGCTCCTCAGGCTCACCACCGGTCCACTCCTGCATCCCATTTAGAGTGCCAGAATCTATCGGAGCTGTTGGCAATTGCAACTGCTCATGAGCCGGCCAGTTCACTCCTACTGCTCGGCATAGCTTCGTAACCGTGGATGCATTAGGGATGTTCATATGCTTTGTTCCCCTCAAAAACTTCAGAATCCCTTGGTAGATAAACTCACCAAGGTCCACATAGTATTCCTCATTCAGAATTCCCCACAACAACTGTGCTCTCTCAACTGTGACCTCGTGTGCATGTGAAGAAGGCAAAATATTAGCACATATAAATGCATTCCATGCACGGAATGTACTCTAAATATTTAAATGTACTCTAGTTTCACTAATTTTTTTTCCTGATTACACACGCTCACACATTAGTCGAACTCCTGATATCTCGTAAGGAGGCATAAGAGGTCAACCGGTCCACCAACACTTCGTTGACCATCCCACTAATTTTGATGCCCCTAGTTTCTTTATTATAACAGAGCTGTTCTGTATTAACATGAGATTTGTTTATGAAAAATGTTGGAATTTTGTAGTTATTATGTTCATATATTAACCCCGTTGATATGCCAAAGTTAATTACTACTCACAGTAAATACATTTGTGTAAAAATCACATGTATTTGCGCATAACTAAGTTGTGAGTATCAAGTTTAAAATTATAAAATTACATTTAAGTTGGAGATGACTGCTGATCAAATATTTTTTTTAAAACATATTATAAGATTTTGGAGAAAGTGATATTTAAATTAAATTAATATTGGGGGGCCTCCACATATCTCTTCCAAATTAATTAATATCCTCCTATCGTTGGAGGGAGGAGTATTGTTTTATCGATATCACTCACCTTTCATAATTGATGTCCAGTATATAGTAATATATTTTTGATGATGAATTTATTTCAATCATTATAAATTATAATGAGATTAATTCAAAGTTATTTTTAAATTAAAAAACAACTTTTATCCATATATTTAGTTTGATCATTAAAGGTTTCTAAAATTAAAAAAAGTAAAATCAATAAACATGATGCTCAGTAAACTATTTTTAAATCTAAAAATTATGTAACGTGGTTCGGTCCCATGTGACTATACTGAATTGTTAGGATATGGGAAATTCTAAAATGGAACCATTGAAGATATGGTAGCAGTGATATGAAAGAAAGCGAAAATTAGTTTACAAGCCCGAATAACAAAGATATTGAGGCTTGTGTAAAATCTTTTGGTCGTGGCGCCAACAAAGAAAATATACATGTTTCCGCCTTCTAGAACAATATCTTATTACTACGAGAAAATTAGGTTGTCAAATCTTCGTAGTTACTAGAGATAACTCGGTGTCTAATCATTTTCAGATCAAGGACAAAAGAAAAAAAATGTTGTGCTTGAAGGGATGCGAAGTGTTTCGGGAAAATATCAAAATTTATTTATAAGTTTAGAACGTAAACATTTACTAATTGGTTCTAAGGTCCTTTTGTTCTTATCTCGTCTTGAATTTTGTATTTGATTTTTTTTTTAGTATTATCAATAATGGATGTCAAATTTTTATTTACTTCAAAAATGTATAAACAATTAAATATCCAAACTAGAAAAAAGATAAGCAGACATGGGGAAATATCACAAAAACATGATTTTTTTAATAACGATCACAAAATAAATTCTGATTTTATATAATTCTAAATTTATTGAAATTTAAAAAGTTTAATTATGAATTTGGCATGATACATAATTTGAAAAACTGTCTCAACTTTTTTTCTAAGGTATCATAGAAAACTTTGAGAGACGAGTTTTCATTATTTCGGGTTTTTGGCAAAATTAAAACATTAAAATATTAATATTAAGATGAATGGATTATATCAAGTCGGAGTGTTTTTTGCAAGTAATTTTTTGTTTCCTTTAAATAGCCGCTCTGTATTAACCCCATTGCTTGCATAAGTAAATAAAACTCATAACATATACATTTGGCGTAAATTACATGCATTCGTGCATAAATTAATAATGAGTATTTAGTTTAATATTGTAAATGATGTTAAATTTAAGTGGAGATAAGAATTCATCACATATTTTTGTTATATTTAAGTGGAGATAAAAAGGGATCACATATTTTTTGTTTTTTAACCTATAAAATTTTGGAGGATGCTAAATTTTGTTAACGATCAAAGAATATCATAGTCTATTAATATATAGGTTTGGTAAATTTGTACCTGAAACAATTGATCAATTGTTATTTATTATGTTTGAGAGTTGTTTTGTTATGGAATAGAAAATTAAGGATATGATCGCTTTTTACCATCCAACATACGAGAATATTATAAGTTGTTAAATTATAAGGATATTCTCAAATACATATCACATGCGACATATATATATATAGTTAACTACACGTCGTCGCCATGAATATTACAATATTGTACATACACTTTAATACGATAGCAATAAAATTGGACTGAGACATTGTCGATTCCACATACAACAAGTTTCAATTACTGTACACCTATAAATATTGTACCTACACAAACTACAATTAGTATCGATAAATTTTTAACTCAAAGATTGCATCTACTCAAAATATCTATCATAATCAGAATCATCAAAGACTGCAAAGAAAAAAGCCGAAACACTAAAAAATATTTCATCAATAAAAAGTCAAAACATTGGGTATAAGATGTTTCGAATGATATTTTACTACACTTCAAATAAATTATTAAGTAGTATACATTTTATTTTTTAATAAAACTCGTAATAAAGTTTATTAAAAATAAAAGTAACTTTTTTTGTCTTTTTTCATGATAAAATTTAAGAACAAAACTTTGTATATAATATTAATGGCCATATTTTTTTCTTATTTTTTTAATTTTTAAATATATTTACACTTAATTTAAAATTTAAAAGGTGAAAAAACTAATAATTAGACCACCTTAAGTGACTGTAAATGATAACTTATTGAGATCGGTGAACAAAATGATATATGTGCTCCATTTCAGTGACTAGTTTAATATTTAACACACTGAAAAAATCATTAAAATACTTAATATTATATCAAGAATATCATTCTGAAACTCTGTGCATTCCAAGTTAAAATCATAAATATATTTTGTTATCCAACACTTTGATAAATACAATGTCACATGTGTCTTGTAGTGTTTACCACTTACGAAAATTGACGACAATAATGATTATGGTACGAAGTTGAAAAACTATAAGGATCCTGAATTGCCCACAAAGATGGTTTTCCTTTTAATATAAAAAGATATAATGTTATCTACATCCATACTTTAGAACTTTGCATTTTAAAATTTATTTTTCTTTTCGTAAAAGATATATAAATGTAATTGTATGTTGTTATGGATAATTGCAACTTTAAGTTTCCGGTGTCATCCTACTTCTTTCACATTAGCTTGCATGATTAAGAACGCAGGAATTTCATTACAAAATAATTTTTTTATTTAACATCTCACATTCAAAATGATAATCGATATGTATTTTAATGACTACTAGAGAATGACGTGTGCGTCCACGAGCTATTATGCTAGTTTATTTCTTAAAATTTAATTGTTGTATTCACTTTGAAGTCTCAAATGTTATAACTAAGTTATTGTTAAGAGTGAGCACTTCCTGGTTCGGAACCGAGAACCGAATCGAACCGATCAAAAATTGCGGTTCCGGTTCGGTTCTTACCTAATTGGGGTCCGGTTCGGTTCTTGTTTTTCTAGAAATTTCGGTTCTTGGTTCGGTTCGGTTCTTAACATTCTAGAGCCGTAAGAACCGAACCGAATCGTATATAAATGAATAAATACAAAATATATATAAATATATGTATATATATTACATATTATGTTTTCTTATTTATAATATTTTAATAAAATTTAAGAAAAATATGATTCTTATTGTATTACTCGTTTCTTTAAATATTTATGGAGTTTTGAATATTTTTATAAACATTTTTCTTCTTAAATATTAGAAAGTAATTGAATTCAAAATGATCTGCCACTAATAAAATCTTCTTTTACTAAGTTACCGTTAATACGTAATCAAAACTAGTCAAAATTTAAAAGTTAGAATACGAAATAATATGCAAAATAAATAAATATGAAATGAAAATATAAATTCGGTTCTTTCGGTTAAGAACCGAACCGAACCGAATTTTACGGTTCGGTTTCGGTTCGGTTCTTACATATAAACGGGTCCAGTTCGGTTCTTAAAATATTCCTATTTCGGTTCTCGGTTCTTTCGATTCGGGTTTGGTTCGGTTCGATTCTGACCCGTTGCTCACCCCTAATTATTGTGACAGTGTCTATCATACTCTGTGTCATCGCAGCAATGACAGCCCTGCTCGTGACAACAATTTTCACATTTTGGACGAAAGAGGAACTTAAAAGGTTGTGCTTGATGGATCGTCAGTGTAACTTTATATCAGCTATGCCATGGACTCAATCCCTGGGAATCACAATCTCCTTATTTCTTGTTATATAAAGAAGATAAGGCTGGATCCATTGAGAATTGTCCGTATGCCTTTCCATTTGTGTTAAATATCAAAATGGTCACTAAATTGAAAGTCTGTTATTCCCTAACAATACAACAAGAATTACAGAACGGGGGTTGAATGTAATTTTGGCTACTTTTTCAAGATTTTAAAATCAGTTATAACTCGATAAATATATAAGTGTTTGATTTGCAGATTACGGAATGAAGTAGTTATATAAATCAAAACACAAAGTAATAAAAACAAAGGCTTTTAAAACTTTTTGGTGGATTTGAAAGTATCCACCACATATATATATATATATATATATATATATATATATATCGAATGAGAACCCTGTGAAGCTTAAATAGCTCACAGCTGCTTACAAGTAGAACAAACAAACTACAGAGAAATTCTTGATAAGTATAACTTTATTTATCTCTCTTTTGAAATGTGTTTGCTTAGTTGAATGTTCTACTAGCTACACTTGGTTTATATATCACCAAGTTTACATGATAATAAGACAAGATAATAAAACAAAACAAATCTAGTCTAACTCCATGCTACTTCACTACTCTATTCCGGCTTCTTTGAATATCTTCACAATTGCATGGAAATGGTAACGCTTCTTTGTTCTCAAATTCCTGCTTAACAGGCTACCACATTTCTTTTGCAAATACCCAACGCATATGACTGTGTTTTCACTGTCAACAGATATTTGAATTTGATCATCCGTCGGGTACATGCTCTTCATCCGTCGGGTAGCTTTGTTGATCATCCGTCGGGTAGCTTTGTTGATCATCGGTCGGGTAGCTATTTGTCACTTGACTCCATTTCACTTATACAGAATTACAAGACATCTTATATTTACAATTAATCAACCTATTCTGCATATCCACTAGTAACCAACATGACTTATATGCTCCTACAAAATCTACACAAAGTTGTTTGCATAAATGTGCTACAGATTTTATTTTTACATAAGCTACTCACCTGGTGGATGTCAAGTCGGCATGGACTATATTTGATCATCCGTCGGGACTACAGATCATTGCCTCACATTCTGCGATTTTGGACACTTTGTGCAGTACATCCTAGCTGAACAAGAACAGAAGACTTGATGCGCGTATTGGAATTCTTATTTCCATTCAATCTAAGTATCAACAAGTTTTACTAGTTGCTGTAATTTGCAAGTATTAAGTATGAGAACATGTTGAACTGCAGGTATATACGTTTCAGCATGGAAGAGAACAGGAACCTGAGTTTGGAAAATCCACTTCCACCACTCATTGAATATTTGTCTACTCATGAATTGGAATGCTTTGATAGTTTGGACAAAGACACTGACTTGGACACAGTCTTTCCTTCTCTCGTGGTAAGTCAATATGTAATTCTTCGAGATTTTTGTATTTCTTAATTGATACTGTGAATCACATGCTTTTTGATTTATTGGCATACTTAGATTAGATATTAATGTGGATTGTCATATTTGTATTGCTGTTCCAAATAAAACATTTTTACTCCCAAAAATGTTTGCTTGCTACATATTTTTTTTCATAGATATATCAGCTTTTAGTCTCTACATGTTTTATAAAACTTTCTATTCTGCACTGATAGTGATGCAAGATGGTTATAAATCTCTCAATCTTCATGATTCAATAGAATGATGCATTTCATAGTTACAAGTTATAACCAACGAGAAGACCGACAAGCAACAATCACTTTGCTCCTGTTTAGCTGCTGATCCTGTTCTGTTTCTTTTGTAATGGTAGTTCAAATTTTATTGGAACTTAATTACTTTAATGTTTCGTAATTTTGTGCTCTCTAAGGTCTGTCATATTAGGCTTCTGCAATAGCAAACATCACATTGCTAAAACATAAATAGAGCTGGGAAAAGAATATTTTGGTGTTGCAGTCTTTTTTCTTTCAGTTTTCTGTATGTGTCCTGATCTCTATATCAATCTTATCTTAAATCCTTAACTGCTTCGACAACAAACTTGTTTGATTAGGGTCATGCATGTGATCTTTGAACACTAGTGAGTTTAAGTTGATCAAATTAAGTAGTTAAGAGGACAGGGCTTTTTTGTCAAATTTAAAGGATTGAAGTGATAAAAGTATAAAACTGATATTATGAATTCATAATGTTGGACTCTTTGGAAGAAACTTCGTTAATGTCTTTAAAATTCAACTTTTTGTTATGTTTTTAGTCATATACTATCTATGTAACATGTATACCAAGATAGCTGTTATTTAAGCTCTGCAGTACCACGGACGTATGTGCTATTGAACATTTAATTAACTCTGGAGTTTATAGTCCAAAACTATATTGCTTTGGAAAGTCTTTCCAGTAAATATTTCACTAAACCTATGTTTATTGTTACTTCTTGTAGTGTACATGTCATTTACCAGCAGTCTCACTACTTAGTAATGTCGTTGTAGCTGTTAGATTATTACTCTTCTATCTTTTAGATTGGCTATAGCAAGGATGTGGATAATGTAATACAGTTATTATTAACTTTTAACCAGTAAAGGATCGTTGTATTTTAAATAATTTATTTATGTTTAATGCACTAGGAAACCAAGATAGATGCAGCGGAGATCCAAAACTGTGATTTTGAGTCCCACCCAGAGAACACGATCCATTTCCATCAGCATGCCGCCTTCTCCTATAGAAGACCACTTGGAGGGGAAGAAAAGAGTTCTCTTAGGGATGATTGTGAATAATTTCCAGCAGCGGTGTTTCACATTCTCCACTTTCTACTGATATTCCAAAGATCAAACAGCCAATCTTTCGTTCACAGCCGATACCAAAAGGCTCTGAGTTAAATGATGCAGTTATAAGTGGAAAAGCTCCTGACCTCCCCCTCAGAAACCCCATGAGAAGACTCTTACAGATAAAAGATACAATTCTTTTAAAACTTTTTTCTGGAAAGTTAGATAGACAATTATCAAATTTGCGTGGAAAGGTAAATGAGACAGGAACACCACTTAAAAAAACTACTGAAATGGAGAATGTACCTGTGCACCGATATTTGATGCCTTGGAAGGACCGGAGTTGGATACTCTTAGGGTATGTTCTGATGACCTTTCTTTTTACAAGTTCTTCATGTTCTCAATGTATTTGTGACAATTTGCATGTCAAGATTTAGCTTCTACTTGTCAAACTAAAAACCTTTATACACGGATCAAAAAGTAAAGTTTCATTTGTATGGAATTGTTACCTTTTACTAATTTGTGTGCATTCAAGCGTCACTTACACAATTATAGATATATTTGTCAAATAGTGTGCCTTTGCACACCGGAAAAATTATATTCATCTAGTTCTGGTTTTTTGTTGAAATACTAATATGTTCATATTATATGTACTGTCATCAAACTTACAGCCTTCAGAGGAAATACTGCTTCCAGACGATAAACTGTGGCCATTTCTTCTTCGTTACCCTATCTCTTCATTCGGTTTATGCCTTGGTGTCAGCAGCCAAGCCATAATGTGGAAAAATTTAGCCACAAGTACCACAATGGGATTTCTCCATATCAGCACGAAAGTAAACATTATTCTATGGTTCTTATCCGTTGTTCTTTAGCGTGGTGGCTTTCACCTACATTCTGAAGATTGTATTCTACTTTTAGGCTGTTCGTCGTGAGTACTATCATCCAATACGTGTCAACTTCTTCTTTGCTCGTGGATAGCCTTGTTGTTCTTAGCTCTAGGAGTTCCACCTTCTTTGACAAAAGACCTGCATCAGGCTTTATGGTATGTCCTCATGACGCCTATCTTAATCCTTGAGCTGAAGATATACGGACAGTGGATGTCAGGAGGACAGAGAAGACTTTCAAAGGTAGCAAATCCATCAAACCATCTTTCTGTTGTTGGGAATTTGTGGGGGCACTATTGGGTGCAACACTGGGGTTAAAAGAAGGACCGATTTTCTTTTTTGCGGTTGGACTGGCTAACTACACAGTCCTGGTTGTTACACTGTACCAGAGGCTTCCAACAAATGAAACGCTCCCAAAGGAACTCCATCCCGTGTTCTTTCTTTTGTTGCTGCACCTAGCGTTGCTTCAATGGCATGGGCAGAATACAAGGATCATTCGATTTTGGGTCAATGATTGCTTATTTATCGCTCTGTTCCTTTATTTCTCACTGGTTAGTCTTTTGCATAAATAAGCCACAAATCTTTATTTATATACCTACATTTCATTAATTCAATTCTCAGTAACACAGACTGTTGCTTCTAAACGTTTCCTATCATATTTAGGTTTAGTATGAATGACATTCAGTTTAGTAATGAATAATTTACTTTTAGTGTTGTTTGCACCAAAAGTTGTGATACTAATCCTAGAATGATGCTCAAAAAAATATGGAAACTCATCAAGTTGATTGCGGTCCTGTTTCACTTGTTCTGTTGAAATATTTGTTGGCTAAAAGTCCATCCCTCTTTTTGTTTCTGCAGGCTGTTCGAGTTAATTTCTGCCGAGGATTCAGGTATTTTCCACAATATGGATTCTGTATTTGGTATTTATGATTCCTTCAAATATAGCTGTCTGAGGTTTTGAGCTTTATTTCCATCGTTATTTATAGGTTTTCACTGGCTTGGTGGGCCTACACTTTCCAATGACTGGTGCTGCCCATTGCAACCCTTAGGTACTCACTTGAAGTGTCAAATGTTATAACCAAGTCACTGTCGATCATACTTTGTGTCGTTGCAACATTCACACTGACAGCCCTCCTCGTGACAACAATTTTCGATGCTTTTGTGCGTAAAGACCTTTTCCCGAATGACATTGCCATTGCCATAAGTGACAAAAGGCCAAACTCTGTCCGAAAATGGTACCATCGAAGAAATGGTATAGCACAGATATGAAAGAAACCGAAAACATACCTCAAGTTTACAGACTCAAATGGCAAGATATTAAGGCCTGTCTAAAATCTTCAGGTTCAGGCGCCAATGAAGAAATAGCCATGTTTCAGCTTTCTAGAACAATATCTCACTGCATTACAGTACATGAGAAATTAACTGTCTAATCTTCACATCTGCGAGAGAGAAAACTCGTTGTTGAACCATCTTCACTTCTTGGACAAAAGAGGATAGAAGGTTGTGCTTGACGGGTGCTTAAGTGTCTATCTGTATCAGCTGTCATGAGTTCAACCCCGGAAATCTCCTAATTTATTATATATATGTTGAATAAGGGCAAGGTGGTGCATTGTGACTTCTCCCCTATGGTGAACGCCTTCTGCAGTGTGCACGGCCTACAGAGGAACTCGCTATACAGTTCTTGAAGTTCCGATGACATTGTTGTGCACATCATATAGAATGTGAAAAGTTGTTTGCTAGAAATCTTCGAGAGGCAAGTGTTATTTCTAGTTATTCAGAAACCGCTACGTTTAAATATGTTACTTCTACTACAGTATAGTTCCGAATTTAAAGATCAAGCTATTGAACAAATACAAGATTAGACTTTTTCATTTGAACACTTCTCTGAAATATTATGTTTGAGCAATGTTACTACATCAAGATAGCAGACCACACAGTTACTGATATGAATGTACATGGCGTGCATTATAAAGATGGCTGATTTCTGTAGGTTGTTAGAACCTCCTTGGCGGTGAGATGATAATTCTAAAACTTTTGCCTCAAGTTTATGTATATAAGAAAAATAAGTGTTACTTTATATTGCTGATAATAAGCGCAGTAAGATATGCTGCAACAATCGTCTGTTCAATCATTTGTCCAATTGAACATATGATATAAAAGATTAGCAAATCTTGTTTGAGATCATTGTAACATAGAAGGAAATGCACCTGAATATTTACTAAATTTTTATAATATAAAGTAATTAATTTGACTTAATAAAATATACACACTGCTTTTAAAACGGGTAGATGGTTTTTGATGGGTTGGGCCTGACTCTGTAGTGCCCAGTAGTCTGTACTTATATACTCAAGTGAGCTGTGACTTGTTGGTACATAATAATTTTCTTTAACTCCCCTGTACTATGTTTCAGTTCTATACTCAAGTACAGGATTTATAAGTTGTTCTACAGTCTCTACTATTTAATCCTCCGGTTTCTTGCTTGAATATTCATTTTCTTCTATATTTATGCAAACAAGCAAGGTTCAAGTAATAATACTTTAGCAAAAACAAAAAAGTAAATAATAACACATTTTCCATAGTAAGTGCAAATATTTATATGTACTCCTGTTAGACTGATTTTTTTACTAATTAATTACACACGACCATGCATCAGTCAAATTTCTAATCTCCGTAACGAAGTCTCTAAAAACTCAATCACTGCATCAACACTTCGTTGAATAATTTGGATGCCCTTAGTTTCTTTATTATGGTGCCTTTATGACAGCTGTTTTGTATTAACATGAGGTTTGTTTATGAAAAATGTTGGAATTCTGTAGTAATTATGTTCATGTATTAACCCTGTTGATGCGTTGAAGTAAATTACAACTCACAATATATACATTTGTGTTAAAATCACATGTATTTGTCCATAAATAAGTTGTGAGTATAAGTTTGAAATTGTAAAATTACATTTAAGTTGGATGATGACTGATCAAATTTTGTTTGTAAAACATATTATAAGATTTTGGAGAATGCTATATTTAAATTAAATTAATCAAATGTTTTTTGTGGGCCTCCTTCCAAAGTAATTAATATTCTTCTATTATTGGATGATTATGGAAGGATATGAGTCGCTCTTTGTAATAGATGTCAGTATATAGTAATATATTTTTGACCATATATTTATTTCGATCATTATAATTATAATGAGATCAATTCAAAGTTATTTTCAAATTAAAAAACAACTTTTATCCATATATTTAGTTTGATCATTAATGTTTCTAAAATTAAAAGTAAAATCAATAAACATATATGCTCGGTAAATATTTTTAAATCTAAAAATTATGTAACGTGGTTCGGTCCCATGTGACTATAATGAATTGTTAGGATATGGGAAATTCTAAAATGGTACCATTGAAGATGTGGTAGCAGTGATATGAAAGAAAGCGAAAATTAAGTTTACAGGCCCGAATAACAAAGATATTGAGGCTTGTGTAAAATCTTTTGGTCGTGGCGCCAACAAAGAAAATACACATATTTCCGCCTTCTAGAACAATATCTTATTACTACCAGAAAATTAGGTTGTCAAATCTTCGTAGTTACTAGAGATAACTCGGTGTCTAATCATTTTCAGATCAAGGACAAAAGAAAAAAAATGTTGTGCTTAAAGGGATGCGAAGTGTTTCGGGAAAATATCAAAATTTATTTATAAGTTTAGAACGTAAACATTTACTAATTGGTTCTAAGGTCCTTTTGTTCTTATCTCGTATTGAATTTTGTATTTGATTTTTTTTTAGTATTATCAATAATGGATGTCAAATTTTTATTTACTTCAAAACGTATAAACAATTAAATATCCAAACTAGAAAAAAGATAAGCAGACCTGGGGAAATATCACAAAAACATGATTTTTTA